>NC_039494.1:8530888-8614358 GCF_003590095.1 Trichoplusia ni
ACGGTAAAGTGCTAGATTCCTTATGATACTGACTGCTCTGTATAAATTTTCTAGAGAAAAAAGGCTAAAAGAAAACTAATTTTCAATTAAAACGTTCCCAAATCCAATTTATGACCTTACCAAACATTACTGAACCTTGATCTTTATTTGTTTTTAAAGCGGCAGCGGGAATACATCACCTGCAAAAATTTCATCTGTCTAATTGGTCCATGAGATAAAGCCTTGTGACGAATAGACGGACAGGCAGCGGAGCCTCACTATAAGGGTTCTGTGTTACTGGTAACGGTACAATAAAAACGTGGTAAAGCCACGCTTTTCTATACATAACTAGGTTCAGAGTAGCCAATACTCATTAAAACTATTTTTCAGCCTGCCCAAGACCCCACTTCTGGACAAATCGAAATTCTCGTCATTCCTCTGTCTGTATTTTCTGGCCACGAGGGCCAATAATAATTAAGAATATCGTTATAACTCCTTAGCCAAGGATGACCTTGACTACGATGTCCTTCCTCCGGCGTCCAGTTAATTAGGTGGCAATCTTTACATAGCGGTCAGGTTGCATTCGCGTGATGTAACTATTACGTCACCTACTCTTATTTAAGTATAGTTAGTTTTTTTTTCTGACTAATACTTAGAACAATGAATCAACGACGTAATATTATAATAAGATAAATAGTTTTTAAACGACTGATTACTAAAATGTATTCATCTGACCTATTTACAAAAGATATTACATAATAACCTCTTTGGAAACAGGAAAGAACATTACTATTGAGTGCTGCCATCTATGGCCATTAAAATAAAGCACTTTCTTATAACCCCGCCATCTATCGGAAGCCTTGTAGGAACATTTCTCTTCAGTGCTGCCATCTATTGGTTTAACAAAACAACTCTACAAACAGCGGCCTCTTGCTAAAGTAAAACGCAAATCGGAGTTTTGTAGCGACATCTATCGAGAGTTACGGGTAGTAAGAGTCTAAAACGCCATCTGCTGTTATTTTGACTCAACTCATCAATAGCCCGCTCGTTTTAGTTACACCACTCAACCAAGAGATGGCGCTATTGTCAACGAGTTTTCACGTTTCTAATTTTTAACACCAGGGCTACATTAACAGAACGAATGTACCTAAAAACACGTTTAGATAATTCCGTACCGGAGTATTTCGACTTTTCCACTGGCTTTTATAAAGAGGCTTTGACATCGCTCCTCCCGGGGGAAATAGGCCATGAATTCAAACGATCCGGGCTATATTTGTGGCCGCTTTTAACCGGGTGCCTCGGTTATGACAGGGTTTTGTATTTTGAGATAGAATCTTCGTAATGTTCGCTTTATAAAAAGTACTTTTGCCGGTGCAGGTATTTGGTTATTTCTACTTGAATTTTTCTTTTAATTTGGGCAAAAATACTAGATGTAGCCTTGCCGAGTTAAATAAGTGGAGGTGTTTGCATTAATCAGGGATTAAAATAAAGATAGCATTAATTTCTTACATAATTATCATTTAATTTCTAGTGTAATCCCAGGGGTGAAAGTGGAAGATTATTATTGCTCCGGTGCCTGTCTCTGTTTTCTAAAAAAATATATAAAGTGAATTGTTTTTGAAATTTCCATTTCCACATTGGAAACAATTTGTTTCTAACATTCATTGTTTAGAACTGGGTATCATGGCTCAACGAGTTTCAATGCAATTCAAATTCAGTTGAATCCAATTGATATTCCCAATCATCATTTATGAAATTTATGCTGTACCAAACCTGATGGCAGCTATATAAATACACTATCTAACAAACAAACAAACAGATACTCTTTCTAAACAACCAACTCTATAGCTATCATGATTCTCGAGAAATAGTCTGATAACAGAAAGACGGACAGACAGCGTGGCCTTAGTAATAGGGTTTCGTTATTGCATAAAACTAATGGAAATAATTAGATTTAGAAGGTCTCTTATGGCCGCTTCGCAGTAAGAAATTATTCTATTGCACTGTCACCGTAACTTCATAGTTTGATAGAGTGCGTCAGTTTGCAGCTTAAGTCACCAAAATCCTTAAAGATTTTGTATAAATTCCAGGGTCCAGGTGAACGAATAATACACAACACTCACTTCTAACGAAGATATTATAATGATGTATAGTAATACTGTCGATTCACAAAAAATTAAAAATTTACAAAAATATATATAGTTTTACATGTAACGAAACCATAGCGCGATCTAATTCGATCCCAACGCCATCTACCGAGGCTTGGGTCAAACCATTTTACAATGAATGTTGAAATATATTTAAAAATGTAATTGATCGCGCTACGGCTTCGCATACAACGTTGAACAGATGTGTATACTTGTTATATAACCACTGAAATAAAATCAGGTAAAAGTGCTTATTTCAAAATCCCAGGAAACGGCATAAAATCTTCAGATTACGAAATTGGCTAAAATATTTTCAGCAACCAAAAATTTTCTGGCAAAATCTCTTGTCACTGTTAAACAAGAAATTCTAAAAGTACGAGCAAGCAACCAAAAGTATTATCCAGATAATATTTTCGTCCTCATTCATTTTATACCGCGAAATATCTAGATTTTCACTACATCTTGGATTTTCGGTCTAACAATACAAAAGCTTAAACGGATCTTTCTTTACTTGAATAATTCTTAAGATTTTCCAGAAAAAGGCAATTGTCATTTTATTCTAAATGTTTTTTCAGAAAATTAGATCCGACGTTTTTGGTTAACCTACTTATTTGAGCTTGACGTCAAGTTATGGAATTTTATTTTTAAGGTTACCTACGTTACGGTTAAGGGTACCTACGTAACGTAATGTAACGTATGACGTTTCTGTTTTTAGGGTTCCATAAATGCAACGAAGAAAAACGGAATCCGGTTACGAAGCGTACTCTGTTTGTCTGTTTGGGGGGGGGGGAGGATAATTTTCTTTTTGGAAATTTGCTTATATTTTACCTGTTTGTACTGAATCCTCAGTTAAGCGAGTCCGAAACTTGACAGGATTTTTCCCCTTATCAATCAATCAATAGTCTTAATTATTTACATTGACAAACCTGCAATAACATGTTAGTATATAACCTGTGTTTTTTTTACTGCGGAAATGAGTGACACTTATATATGTCAACCTACAGTAAAGTAGGTATACTCTTTCTCGCTTTCAGAATATCAGGTATCCTGTCTCTCAATCTCTTTCATACTCCTGAAAAGCTAAAAATAAAACAAGTCCCCTTTAAAAACATATCGTGCATTTTCAGAAACAAAATCTTCTATACAGGGAAAAGATTCTATTTCCGAGCTATTGATACCGGTTCCGTTTAGGGATCAACTTGCGACGTTCAGAGGCAACGGAGTGCAAATGGGAAAAGTAAAATTACATAATTTAATAAACATCTTTATACAATACTCACCATATAATATTATTGGAGTTGACATTCAGTGTCATTCGGTAAAGGTAAACAGATGTATTTTATAGAATACTTTTCGAAAAACTTCCCACGCTATAAATTATTATCTTGACTGGCGTTTTGGTGTAGTGGTTAGTGGCCCTGTGCCAGAGGTCGTGGGTTCGATTCCCAACCAGGATAAATCTTTTAGTGACGAACGTGATTATTTGTTCTGTATCTGAGGCTGGTTTTTCTATAACCGCGCGCTAATAACGTGACACAAGGATTAAATCCCTAACTGCGGGAATCGTTTTCAATATTCAAAACATGATTTCTTCTAAATTTCTAGATTTCTTAAAAAAAATAATCTGCCAAAGGTAATGTAATTACAGCTAACGATGCTAACTTGATTTCCTAGACAAGAACCTAGAAGAACTCGTCAACGACTTATATAAAACCAATATTTGTTGGAAGGATTTCCAAATACTTGCTGCCCCTCGCGATACGTACGTTATCCATCCTTTCCGGAGTAGTGAGTGTGCCACAGATCCGTTGGAAACTCAATTTCCTTCCGAAATTCGCATTTCGGAGTTCCGTACCTAGGTATTACTGGTTAGTAGTTTTATTTTGGTTCCCGTCATCATCTAGCCTTTTCCCAACTATGTTGGGGTCGGCTTCCAGTCTAACCGGATTCGGCTAAGTGTCAGTGTTTTATAAGGAGCGACTGATTGTACCACTTTATTTTGGTTCCTATAAGTATTTATTTATTTTTTAATTAGAAAAATATGTTTGAAGATGTCTTTTTTTCATAGTGACTTCAGTTGGCTGGATATGGGGGAAGAGGACGACCAAAGAAACGATGGATGGATTGTGTAAAAGACGAAGTGGCTGCAAAGAGTGTTTCTTGTGAGATGTCAGATAGAAAGGTATGGAAGAAGACATGTTACGCCGACCTAAAATCAAATAATTGAGGTAAAAGCTATAATGACGATAAACTCCAACCTCATTCCCTGACAAAGATGAGTCCAACATAAAGATTTTGAACACCAGAATCTTTTGTAAAATGAAACTAGACGAATACAAACTCATTTTCCAAACAAATCCGAGTCACACTTCGCCACTTTTGTATATCATGACTGATGTCCCCTTCAATATTTTTCAGAAGCCATTCAATCGTTTTATAAACTGTCTCGAACAGTATTGAGGGGAAAATTTTGTTTCGAAAATATGCGTTTTGTTATACAGAGCTGCCATTGACAATGGGTATCGTTTCAAATTGATTTATTGTGTTTTTGGATGCCTCACCGAGTTTTATCAAGATTTTGCTTCGTGATGGCAAAAAAGTGTTTTTGTTCAAATATTTCTAGTCTATTTGAATGGCCTTTTGTTTTTAGTTGATTGAGAGGTGTTTTGTTCTTGAAGTCTGTTTAATAATGTTTTTTGCTGTAGGTATTTAATTAAGTTTGGTGTTTTAATTTGCTTTTTGAATGTGGATTGTAAGGTGTTAGAAAATAATGGAATTTCCATTTGTAACTTGAGCAGGCTTAAAAAAAACCCGATGACAAATCAATTCACAACTATAAAAACGGCTTTGCTGATTTTGATAAAATTTTAACGGAGTTACATTTAATAACGTGGATATTTAGATTTTTTAATTCGTAAAATACAATAATATAAAAAAAGCATTCCATATAGTTTCAGAAATCTTTCGACAGATCTAGTCAAATACCCTATTGCCCTTAAGTATAGTCATGGCCAGGGATCGAATCTGCATCCGAAGTAAATCAAACCGGGGCAAAATATGATTGCATACTTGTTATGCATTGCGAAGCATACTTGACCAAGTTCATAGTACAGTTGGCACCAGCAGTTACAACACAATAACGGGAACTTCTTCGTCCTACTGGACCCATTTACGATTTCCGATGAATTAATGGAAATTGGATTGAAATTACACGATTTTTTTCAATTTGCCGGGTCAAAACAGGGCGTAATACTCAGTGTCAATACAATGAATTTTGAATTATTGTGTAAGCAAAATTATCAGGAGAAGGATGGGTGTACGGGGTTCTGCCTACATGATTTTTTGATTTGAAAGTATAGTCTGCTTGAACAAAGAGATTTTGATTTTTTTATTTCAGTCCGTTTTCTGAACTGTGCGCAATCAAATTCGATGCTTTACCGTTGTGCTATCAGGTAACAATTACTAGATTTTCAAAGTCTAATAACCAACGCTTTTAAATGTTACTCTATTCAAATTTCATCAAAATCGGCCTAGCCGTTTTATAGTTGTAAATTGCATTGTCATCGGGTTTGAAGCTACCTTAAAAAAATCAACCTGCTAGCTTATCGGGAAGTGTGTTACAAAAATCAAACCTGAAAGACAAACAAACAAACAAGAAAAGTGAGTGTATAAAAACGCGGGAAAATAGGCTTGGCACCTATATGCTTAAAATATACAAAACACCAATGTCTGTAATTCTAAACTCTGTCCTCAATTTCTCATCTATCTTAACTCTAACCTCAATAATTCTGGTAGTTTAAATAAGATTGGGTTTTTCAAATTCTATTGCTGACTGTACCACTCTCTAGAGAAATTGAAAACTACCCTTTGTCCTGAAATCGCCCAGATAGTTTAATTTCTATAAAGAACATATTATATGTACATATACACGGTGATTTTTAAGTCGTCTTACAAAAGCAGCCCAGTTCATGTATCCAATGACTAGAACACGTTCATGATGAAAAAATAGGTATTTATGAGATTTGAAAAAAAAAATACAATTTTTATTCAATATTATGATGCAATTCGTAGTTTTTTATAAACACAGCTCTGTTGCGAGTGCGGTCCGAGCCTTGTAACAATGGTGAGGGGCGCGGGCAGCGGCGTTTTTATCATTTTTAAGAGTATATTTCAGTTCATGTATCCGACGTAAAATACCCCTAGGCGCGATTATTATTTCTTTATCATCAACCAAGATAATAAGTACGAAGAAAATTAAACATGAGAAATCTGAAATATACTTTCAAAAATGATAAAAACGCCGCTGCCCGCGCCCCTCACCATTGTTACAAGGCTCGGACCGCACTCGCAACAGAGCTGTGTTTATAAAAAACTACGAATTGCATCATAATATTGAATAAAAATAGTATTTTTTTTTTAACAAATCTCATAAATACCTATTTTTTCATCATGAACGTGTTCTAGTCATTGGATACATGAACTGGGCTGCTTTTGTAAGACGACTAAAAATCACGGTGTATATTACATATTATACGTATATAAAGATGGTATGTAAATATTATCTTTGGAAAAGACCAAAAATTTTGAGTTGGTGTTAAAATAAGACCAACGCTGGGTATCTTTTGTGCAAGTGATTTGAATGTTTGTGAAACCCGCGACACAAGAATCAATATCATTAAAGAGATAGTCGTCTTTGAAAAAAAAATGTAAATTGGATTTAATTGACACTATTTATCTAAGCATTTTTCAGACAGAATAATTTGAAATTCAGTATAGGCGGAACACTCACAGCCAATCGTTGGAATAATACGAATTATTTCAAATTTAATTCATTTTCATCGGCCGTTGTAAATAGCAGATTTGGGGCCCTGCGTTGTATATCTTAAATTGTGATAGCCAGGCAGTTGAATAACTGAAATATAAATTGAGAATAAAATTTAACAGTTGCCATTCATTCATCGGCCATTGTAAATAGCAGAATCGGGGCCCACTAGTCTTAGTACAAGAGGCAGTGAAAACCTCTGACCTATTTACAATAGGATGAACCCCAAATAACACGTATTCTGCCAACATTTGTTAGAAAACCTCAATTTTCTGCGGCAAACGAAATTCTTGATGATTTCGCAGTTTCACGCGCTTTATGTTAGGAATTTGGAGAAAAATAAAAAAGGAAACCTTTTACAGATTTTAAGACTTACTTATTTAAGATTTAATTTAATATCTTTATAGAAGTAGAGTTATATTTTTTTAGTACTTATTTCATTCAGGCATTTTTGGAAGAAAAAGTTAGACAATAAAGTCATTTAAACCTGGTCATTTAAAACTAAAACCAGTTGTATTTCAGGTTCCATTCCCAAATGTTGAATTTTAAACCCTATTTGTGCTGAGGCTCTGCTGTCCATCCGATTGTCACCAGGCTGTATCCCATGGAACGTGATAACAAGACGGCTTATTGGGACAAAGACGTTGTGTTTCTGGTTATTACAACAAATGATGAACATGAATATCCGGATTAAGAAACGGTTGGTTCAGTCATAAATTTGATGGGTGATCAACTTTCATTGTAAAACTTTATTTGATAGCCTATTTTTAAGGAACCGGTTGTGTCTCGTTAAATGCCATACATTAAAATAGGTTCAGTAATTCGAAAGCAATTTAAAGAAACAGGAACTAAAAACATAACATTCCCAGTTTGAGAACAACATAAAAAATATCTTGTGTTCTCCTTGAAATTTTGTAAAACTTTTCAGTATATTGACAAAGGTTGTCCCTTGAGTTTAAAACAAAAGAAAAACACGCCAAGTGTCACAATACCACAATACCGAGTTTGACCTCTCAAAGAATAACTGGAGTGTCCTCAAGGGAGTGACCTTTTGAATAAATTTATCTGGTTTAAAACAAAGGCATAAATAAAATAAAGAATGGAATAATTTTATCAGATCACACATTACAAGTAATTAAGATATTCGAAACAGATAGAAAGGCTAAGTTATAACTGCATAAGTGAATCGATCACAGGTTAAGCTACGCTTGACGCGGTTGGTCAGGGTGACCATCTTTGTCATAACGAGTTCCTCCGTGTTTCGGAAGGCACGTCAAATTGTGAGTCCCACCTGTTATTCATACATCTTTGACAGTCGTTACGGTTAGTCTGACAACTAGTCCAATCAAGGGGTATCATGTTGCCCAGGTGACTGGGTTGAGGAGGTCAGATAGGCAGTCGCTCCTTGTAAAACACTGGTACTTAGCTGAATCCGGTTAGACTGGAAGCCGACCCTAACATAGTTGGGAAAAGGATATGGTGATAAATAATAATAACCACATTAATTCTAAATGCAATTTATCTTTACCAAAAAAAAAATATCTTCAAATCTATGAATAATATAACATTCATCACTTCGTATCACGTTTCTTTCGTTCATATTAAAACATTGGAAACACTTGGTTCATTTAAATTAATGGATTCACGTCACACCGAGATTGGTTGTCATGACTCGCAAATTAGATTTGTTTGAAACGAGCTTATTTATCAACATGGTTCAAATATTTGACGATGTAATTTTGCTTGTTTTTCTTTAGAGTTTCGGCATGCGAAGGATAGCACAGGATAAGTTGGGGGCATGTAATTTAGTAATTTAATGTTATCACCATCAGCCTAGCCTTTTCCCAACTATGTTGGGGTCGGCTACCAGTCCAGCTGGTTTCAGCTGAGTACCAGTGTTTTACAAGGAGCGACTGCCTATCTGACCGCCTCAACCCAGTTACCTGGGCTACACGACACCCCTTGGTTAGACTGGCTGTCAGACTTTTTCAAGCTGCTGACTACCTGTAACGACTGTCAAAGATGTAGGAAGAACAGCCGGGACCCACAATTTAAAGTGCCTTCCGAAACACGGAGGAACTCGCTATGACAAAGATGGTCACCCATCTACGGACCAACCGCGTCAAGCATAGCTTAACCTGTGATCGAATCACTTATGCGGTTATAGCACAGCCACGAGGTCTCTCCTAGTAATTTAATGTTATATGAGAGAAATAATAAAGACTTTTGAACTAAACTGAACCACGCCAAACCCACTGGGGACGACGTGTCGTGAGTTCGACCAACGCGTAATAAAAGCATTTTTGTGATCCAAAAATGCTTGATCTTAGTCTGGGCGTCGTTGTGCACGTGATTTGTGTATTTGTGAAACCCCCCGCGACACAAGGATTAAATTCTTTACTGCGCGAGTTGTTGAAATAAAAAACCTGGTTTTAAAATTTTACACCAGTTTTAATGTTCGGATTTTAATACATTTAGATGAATACGGATATCTGGGTTCGAAACATAAAGTTTTATTGTACATTGGTTCATTTAATTGAATTATGAAATGGAATGACCGAAAATTGTACTGCATCTTTAAGAGATCACAATTGTGTTCACAAACATTCAAGTCACAGATACTCAAACTCAGGACAAGCATTCGTGGATCACACTAAGGCTTGTCCTACGCGGGCATCGAACCCGCGACATGTCGCATTGCGTACAGTTAATTTCCGAGGTGACCTCAACGACTCAGCTATCCGTCCACGGTATCTGGTAAAGTTTAAAACAGGCAAGGCTGGCAAAAAAGGATTTTGTGCGCATGTTTTTAAAATCTAGACTTTCAAACGGATGGTCCTATTTTAATACTTTGGATTTGAGATAGCTAAGACCTTCGCACATAAACTCTTCCAGTTGATTCTAAAATCAATCAATTAATCAAAATTAAATTACTTCTCATAATTTACATAGAACCGATTCAGAATAACAACCGATCCATCATTTTTTAATATTGATTCAATTATTGGAGTAAAAAATTAAAAACCGCCAACCGGTTTTAGAAGTAATCTTTCCACAACAAAAATCGGTTAAGCACTTTAAAAGAATTTGTGTGTACGCTTTTTAACTCTTTACTCTGAAACGGATGGCCCTGTACTAATAATTTAATTTTTAAGGTAGCTGAGGTTAGATACCTGTCTCTGTCTCACAGTATTACACCAGTACAATAAAATCTGAAAATCGAATCAGAAAATAAATTTCCATCAAAAATTTGGAAGTTATATCGATACTATACAAGATAATCAGTTAAAAATATCAACTGTCTAGTTATCGTCATTTAAGACATACAATCTGGTAACAGACGGACTGACAACAGATCCTTAGCAACACCTTTCCGTTTTTACCCTTTGATTCTGAACCCCAAAAACAAGAGCGTCCTCAAAACACATCCCTTTTGCATAAAACTCCGCATTCGATAAGGCATCATAAAAATATATTGAGTGCTTGAAAATCCAATATATTTTGCTGTTAATCTCTCCATTAGGCCAGCACGTCGTCATTCTCGAATCGAGTTTTACCGGTAATTAAACATGGAGTCAGTTGGTGCATGCGACGGAGAATGATTTTCGTATATGGTTAAAAATAACGATAAACGGTGCTTAACACAGCAAATTTTGCCCTAATTCAGATGTTATTTTGGAATACACCTTACTAATATTATAAACTCGAAAGTTTATTTAAAGAACTGAAACTTAATATATTTAAAACATCTAAAAACCCACGTTTTTAAATGTCACTCTATGCAAATTTTATCAAAATCGGTTATGCCGTTTTTATAGTTGTAAATTGCATTGTCATCAGGTTTGAAGCTACCCTGAAAATTTCAGCCTGCTAGCTTATTGGGAAGTGCTTAAAATTTAGTTGCAAAATCCAACCGGAACGACAAACAAACAAGAAAGGAGAGTTTATGATAACTTGGGAAAATAAAGAGTTTTAGCAACGAACGGTACGGTAATAATGAATGACCATTTTCTTTTGATATTTTTTTTCAGTACCTTAAATTCCGAATCCTCAATATTGCATATGACTGCTTTTTTGGAGAATACATACGCTGTCAGCCTTAGAGAAAGCTTCACGGAATTAATTATAAATTCATAAACTATCTACTACTAACAAATCCATCCTTATCGATCCGAATCAAACAAATAACAACGCTAAACTCCAGGATTTGCAATCCAGGAGTACCAAACTGTCTTTTCAAATGCCGATTGCCAAACTATCGGTTCACGAGCGCAAATTGCAGTTACCGCATTGATTTCCTTTACCTAACACCTAAAGCGAAACTGTAACTGAGTGGAAGCGAGATGCCGATATGAAATGTAGAGCGCTGTCTTGCTCTTACAAAGTCGATTTTCTGCTTTGAGGTTATCGTAAGGATGAAGTATTTACTGATCAGATAGACAGAATTCCAATAGAGATCTATAGGTCGCTGTGTTTGTACTCGGAGAGAATTATGTAGTCGACCAACGTTGAAATCTTATTCTATTCGTATCTTTATAAGGGTATTTGACTAAGGGCCGATTTTTCAATCGCCAGATAACTTTTATCTGACGAATAAGTTTGACTTTTTGACAGCTTTTGTATAGAAAATATGTATGTCAAACGGCCACATTTATTCCTCAAAAAAAAGTTATCTGACGATTGAAAAATTGGGCCTAAATCTAATAGTTTAAATCTGTTTAGTACGTCAGATAGATTTCCAAAAATATTGTATATGTATTTTTTATTTGATCACGTCTTTCAAAAGTTAGGAATGTAAAAAGCATTTTAGCATTTAAACAAACAAACAAACAAGAAAGCGAGTTTATAAACCCGTGTAAAAAACATGTTAATGAATTAAAGGAACTAAAATCTTCACTTTTCTGAAAAACTAAGGTCTTTTCAGCTTCACTTCAAATTCAAATCAAAGTAGAAAATTCTAAAAACTTACAACTTTTCAAAACTTGAAAGAAACAAGAACCCATTGACATGCAATATCGGGCTTCGAGTTACAACGAATGGAAAAGTTTTATTACATTCAGACAAACAAAATATATGCTGCTTATATACATAGATGTTACACTTTTGAAAATATTACGTACTGAGATTTTATACTAATAATCATCATCATCATCATCAGCTCATATTCGTCCACTGCTGGACATAGTCTTTCCCAATTGCACGCCATCGAGATCTATCTTCGGCTGCTCGCATCCAGTTCCTGCCATCTTGCGCAGATCATCACTCCACCGTGCCTGAGGACGTCCTACACTACGTTTGCCGAGACGCTGTCTCCACTCGAGAACTCTACAATTTTTTAAACCTCTTTTTTTATTGTAAGCGTCTTTATATATTGTTTGACATGTAACCAACATTGGATGCTAAAGTTTTTGAGTTAAAAAAATGTGGTTCTTAGTCTCAATTTTTAAAATTGTGTTATATAAAAAAAAATACATATATAGGAGAAAATTTCAAAAGTGTTCCGGTACTGTGTAACAGTTTATGAAATACAGCCTGGTGATTACCGAGCGGAGAGACAGACATACAGCCAAAAACGGAGCCTCAGTTATTAACCTAATGTCCCTTTATACCAAAAAAAAAATCACTTTAAAAAAAAAACAATTTTCCATCACTCAAAAGTAAAAACTTCCACTCTCAAAAGAACAGCACAAAACCATCCAAACCAAGTACTCTACAACTGTCTAATCGTATCTGGCAAGCGCACCGTCTGCCAGTATTTGCCAGTGCTTGCCAGTAACTGGCAACGAAGCCAGAATGCAAATTGCCAGATTGTTTGTCCAGTGGAGTTTGTGCTGTACCGTGTACAGAATGAGCAAGCCTCACTGATACTACAAAACATACTTAGCTTACGCTATGGGAGCACGTGGATACTTTTGCTGGATTAGATTGTCTTCAAATGTATTTTAGTATGTTTTGTGCACGGACCAAGTTGGTTGGTTAATTTTTAGAGTAAATGTGGTTGTGTTAGCAAGTGAATGTTTTAATGTATGCAAGGAGAGATGACCGAGATTTTTTTTAAGTTATTCGATGACTAGAAAAAAGATACATTGAGAAAAAATATGAAAAATTGCCAATAATGTGACGTAAGACTTAAAAAGATTTTTTTTCTCGATGGAAAAATGACAGCAATCGAATTGCATAAAGAGCCGATGGAAGTTCTCAAAAATAATCTTCTCTTTTCTTCTACACCACTCTTTCCCAAAGCAGGAGTGGCTTTTACCCCCGGTGGTGGCGATAAAGACTTCAAATTATCTTATAGGAGATTTAAATACTCTTTCTTGGCCAAATCAGATAACATTGCATTTCCTTAGTCGGCAGAGCGTAACCTAATTATACAACAGAATCGGGCAATCGTTCCCCATTGATAAATTGTTACCCCGGATTGGATTTCAAACTGTTTCCCCATTTTAAACATCTACGTGCTTCTTGTTTCGTAATCCTGGTTTAAAAGATAAGTGGATTGAGTAGCTTGGCTTGTGCTCTAGGTAAAGTTAGTGATTAAGTATTCGAATTGGTTAAATTTATTTCGTGTCTTTATTTATAATAAGATACTTCTTTCTAGTAAACTGAGTCCTAAGAAATAGTTTGACTGTGAGATTAAAAATTAGTACAAGTCGAGGTAATCCAAATGTAAATACTCCTATTATAATGATGCAGTGTGATGATAATAGAATATGCCAAAACCATGCAAATTCTGAAAAATATGTGAAAATAAGTCTTTCGAAATATACGTATTTTCTTTATGATTCAAAAACCTCACTGGCGAATGGTGAATGACAATATCAGCAATAGGCCATTGTGGTTATCAGCGCTCAAACCTTCCCTATGCTCAGCAATAAGACGTAAATCGGCTGATATAAAGTGATCAAGTCACAAATCAGTCCAGAACCGTTATTTGATGATACCCTATTAAAAAAAGACCGCATTAACAATCTAACGACATTACAAAATCATGCCCAAATCTGCTGACAATTTAACCCCCAAATTACTACATTAGTATTTAAGTTCCCAAATATTCCACTCTCCTCCAACTCTCTATACTAGGGCTGGTCAAATAAATCTTGTTTACGCACTCTCGGCGACTTTATAGGGGTCGTAAAGTGAAGCCTCCCGTTTTAGAGGCCGTAAAATGGATTCCGAAAGAAAATGTTTGGGGTGAGAGATTTTTTGGACTTAGTTTAAGGGGTATTGCTTGTTGAGATGAAATGTCACCTTCAAATGGGTTGTTGGTTAAGTCGGGGTAAAATGTTGATGGCAGTAAAATGAATAACTTAATTTCACTAAAATATAAAATCAGCAAGACGTGAAAAGTTACTTAGAGTTAGAGCTTTGGTTGTAACACGATCTAGGAAATACAATATAGAAAACCCTGACTTTCAAACTAGGGGACTTATGTATGTATATCTAGGGGACCTATATCTCGAGAAACGATGATTTTATTAAGGCTTAATGTTATAATTTGAAAAGTAGGCAGTGTCGATCTCCTAGAGCATTCTAGGGCACATAACACTTGGCCTACAAATACTGCAGCTGCAACTGCAAACATCATCATCACCACCGTCTGCTGTGGAACGCTGTCCACCTGCTGCTTGGGATAGGCCTCCCCTTGTTAAATAATTTTGGACACTTCATTCCGAATTACTGGCCTTTGGTCTAGTGGTTACTGGCCCTGACTGCTATATCTGAGTTTGAAGGTTCTATTCCCACCCAGAACAAATGTTTGTATGATGAGCACGATCATTTGTTCTGTGTCTGTCTATAATCTATGCTTATTATGTGTCTTTAAAAATATATTACTTTGTTTATCAGTTGTCTAGTACTCACTTTACAAGCTATGCTTTGAGACTAGATGGCGTTTTGTGAAAGACGACAATATTATTATTATTTATTTTAAATTCTATTTTAGCAATAACCAAAACACTTTCCGATGGCAAAAAAGCATTGCTTTTTGCAGATGAAAGCTGTAAAACATGGCGGAAGGTAAAAGGTATAACCGTTGACTGACATTCGATTCTGATAAGGAAAAACCGTTAAATACCGATAAAGATTCGAAACAGGAAGAAATAAGAAATATTTCTGAGAAAATATATAAATATACAAATGAGAAGGAATAAAAAGGAGACATGCCAATCGGTATCCATTCGTTGAATGCCAATGGTGATTTGTATGCTTTTAGGGAAACCGGTTCAAGATATTTCAAGCCTTTCTTTGTTATTTTTAGTCACGATCTGGAAAAAAGGAATTTTGTCACAGTAAGGTTATTAAGGCGGTAAATTTCGCGGCAAATGCGAGTTGGATCGTGGCGGTTCCATACCTTAAGGTTTCCATATAAAACGCTAAAGAAGAGCAAATTTCCAAAAAAATCTATCACCCATCAAATTTTGGACCGTACTGTCTATACCGACTAGGTAAGGGATAACTGGACGAAAATGCATGGAGAGCCTGTAACGGCAATATGGCGTCACGTTTTCGTAGCTTTCTGTTTTTAAATATTTTTGATTATGTCTATCAATGGATAGTTTATAAAAAAAAAACAATGAGCATTTTTAATTCAGAGCGTGTGACGTTTACACGCTCACGTTTTATTTGATTTTCAATGTTATAACAACAAAAAAATTACGTCATCTATAAAAAAAATAACTGTCTAACTAACACGTTTCATGAGATACAGCCTGACGACTGAAAATAGGTTTAAGAGATGGCTCTAGACACATAAATAAATAATACACACTTTAATAAATCCAGTTCATTTGAAACAGCTGCGGTATATACGACACTTAACCCAAACCAAATGTATTGGAAACCTCAATAAACCTAGTAATTACTAAGACCATTTTAGGATCCAATAAATTTTATTTCTACCCGACGACAGTAAAATCAACTCATAAACTATGTATTTAGAGTTCACTCTTTCTATATATCCATGTCTACCCTTTTTTGCTTATAGAGAACCAGTCCCGGATTAAGGAGTTTAATTTTTGTGCGATATTTCACAAACATTCAAGTCACATGTACACGACATCCAGACTCAGAACAAGCTTGCTTGTCCTACGCGAGGATCGAAGCCGCGACACGTCGCGCTGTGTAGTTCTAGCACGGTCGCTTATAGGAATCAGCTATGCGTTCACTCCTACTATCCTACTAATATTATAAACGTGAATGGCGATATGCGATATGGCTTATTTTAGTCTTTAAATATTCGTGGAAATTCCAGTGAAAATTTAAATGGTGATAAAATGGTAAGTATTTCGCCGGGAAAGCTAGTCTAAGGATATTTTTATAGTAATCATCGTGAGACTGATTCGTTATTAAATGATGCAACGGCTTACTCACACATAACCTTGAAAAAATCACATAGTCACTTTGCCTGCATTGGGATCGAACCTGCACCTCGTATATACCAATCCATGTATAGAACCGCTAGGCCACCAAAACAACTGGAATAATCTTATTTTGAGTCTTATTTCTAGGCATCCTAAAGATTCAGACTAAAAGTTTTAGTTGAATATGTAGATATAAAGTTGAACAATTTTCAGTTGAACAAGACACGTTTGTTCAACTTATTTAGAACGCGTCCAAAGTTTTATGTATCGTGGTTTAAATCTAGTTTGAGCTAGTTTTGTTACGGACATGTGCGATATGTCTTTTTATCTTAACAAGCTTAGCTCGCGGTTCCGTCTGTTTCTTTAACGTGAATACATTTGTATGTATTTTGTAAGACCGAAGTGTCTACTGCTACGTATTAAAATAATTTTATTAAACCCTTACTTTAAACGGAATTTGAAAACGAGATTTGTTTTATCTTGTCGTGTCTTTCTGTCTGTCTGTTGCATCATAGCTCCTGACCGGATTGACCGATTTCAATTTAGTTTGTTAAGTATTAAAGGTGAATTACGCGTAAGTGTTTTTAGACATGTTTGATAAAAATAGGTGTAGCCGTTTGAAATTTGTGAAGCTGAATGTTTTTAGTGTTGCGGCTTAAAAAAATATATTATTACTAGCTGTTGCCCGCGACTTCGTCCGCGTGGTTCGAAGATATAAGTTAAGATTTATATCCACCCTGTTTTTTCCACATTTTCCATTGTATCTTCGCTCCTATTAGTCGCAGCATGATGATTTATAGCCTAAAACCTTCCTCGATGAATGGTCTATTTAACACAAAAATATTTTTCCAATTTGAACCAGTAGTTCCTGAGATTAGCGCGTTCAAACAAACAAACAAACTCTTCAGCTTTATATATTAGTATATAGATTTATCTTGTTCTGGTATTTTAGATCTATCTTGTCTTAAACCCATTTGTCTGGTATCTTCAGCGTCGCGAGATTGAATCTCTATTGACCGGTCTATATTTGATTATCTACCTAACAATTAACTCAGATCTTTCGTCTTATACCCAGTCATCAACCCTATTCTCACAATATAGTCACCTCCACTAAAATAATCTTTAGATAAGGGCAATTAGCAAAACAAAAACTGTTTGGTTTTGTAACATTAATATGAATTAAATAACTTGAAAGAAAACAGACCGAAAATGACCTTTGACTGTTCAATTTGTGAATGTCTTATTCAAAAAGTTGGGTAAATGTTTGTGTACAGTCAACGACAGACTGTATACAAACGAAATAAATGTCTTTACTAATTTGTATATGTCGTTGTTGTTTAATTAAAGCGGCTAAAATAATTATTTTTGTAAATTAATTTGGTTGTTTTTATAGTTTTCAAAATTAATAAAAGAAATTACTGGAAATTAATTCGAACTACTACAGTTTGATCTGTATTTAAAACATTATTTTCATTTAAAAAAGGGACGTTAAAAATATAATATTTTAGCCAATGCAAACAATGCACTCAGATATTAAGTTCCTTATTAAACATAACTCGCCAAAATTACTCTATTCAAATTAATTATTTCAAAAATCAATATTATCCCCAAACTCAATTCAAAACATTTCGTCATTTCCAAAAACATATTCCCAAAAATTCTTTCACATTAATCGTAAAACTTTTGTCCTCGACTGTACTATATTAATGACAACAAACAGACGGCAGTCACGTTTTGAATTAACGTAGTTATTCTGTAAACGGAATGTTTACGCTTCTCAAAGGAAATTAGGGAGGCAGAGATGTATATGACACAATCATTTATAGCATTTACTCAAAAAAAAGAGGCCAAATATGAGTGAAATAGGCTAAGGAAAAATAACTTGTTTATGATTCTAAGTGTTGTTTTTAGATGTTTTGCTATCATCATCATCGTCGTAGCCTTTTCCCAATTGTGTTGGGGTTGGTCAGTCAGTCTAACCGGATTCAGCTAAGTACTTACCAGTGTTTTACAAGGAACGACTGCCTATCTGACCTCCTCAACCCAGTTACCTGGGCGTCACGATACCCCGAAGTTACACTGGTTTTCAGACTTTTTACCATCTGACTACCGGTAACGACAGTCTAAGGTGTCAGTGTAAGGTCAACGACAGTGGAGACCAGTTTAACGTGCTTTCCGAAACACTTAGGAACTCGTTATGACATAGATAGTCATCCATCCACGGACAGGCCGTATCAAGCGTAGCTTAACCTAAAATCAATCAACTTGTGCAGCAATAGTTAAGCAATAAAAATACATAATCGTTGAAAATTTCAACTGTGTAACTATCAAGTTTCATGAGATACAGCGTGGTGACAGACAGACATACTGCGGTTCCCCAGTAATAGGGTTCCGTACTAACTTACGGAATCCTAAAAAAGGCATCTTTAAAAGCCTACAACTTTTCTTTAAAAACAAACTACCCACGTATTCTCTTCAGCTTGAATATTTACTGGTCTTATAATAGGTAAGTGTCGGGCTAGTGTGGGTGGCACTACAGACACTAAAGTGGTACCCAAACGGTACTTGAGAGTATCGAGTCGAGGCTTAAGGTTTTATAAGGCTTTCGTGGTCGTTGTGAATTGGTATTTGAAGAGCTTTGATGTTTGTTATGTGGTTTGGAAAAGATTTTTTAATTATTTAATTATTGTGTGTACTCGTAAAAAGGTAAATTAGTATTTATTTATTTAATTATCACACTAATCTACCATTACAGGTTACTTAACCTAATGTGATAGCTAGGACTAAACAAAGGTCTAAGTATTTATGTGAACTAGGGTTTCAAAGATTGAATTATTATGCACATAGTTGCAGGTCTAAATTTCAGCAACTGTTTTAATATGTAATTCAGGCACATAATAAAAACTCACTTTATTAACATTTTATCAAAATCAGCCCAGCGGTTTTTATAATTGTATTGTCATCGGGTTTGAAGCTACCTTGAAAATTCCACCCTGCTAGGTCGTTGGGAAATGCCTCAAAATTGAATTGCAAAAATCCAACCGGAACAAACAAACAAACAAACAAGAAAAGTGAGTGTATAGAAACGTGGGAAAATAGTCTATGTTTAAAATTTATTTAAGACTCAATATACATTATGACAAGCGACCTTCATTAAAATCTGTTCCTCTGTTCATTGTTTTTTACTCATCATCATCATCATTGGCCTAGCCTTTTCCCAACTATGTTGGGGTCGGCTTCCAGTCTAACCGGTTTCAGCTGAGTACCAGTGTTTTACAAGGAGCGACTGCCATTCTTTTTGACTCATTGGCCTAGCCTTTTGCCATTCTTTTTGACTATGACGGACAAATACTCAATCCAAAATTTGACATAGTGACATTTGTGAATCACAACGATAAAATAATTTATTTCGATATCTGTCCCAATAAATACGTATCCTATTTGTACTAAAAGCCTTTTATTATTCGCATTGTATACAATATCCGATAATATAAGGGAATGTTATGCTCTGGTGTACTTAAGTTTTAGAAACTAATTGATTTTGGGATGATCTTTCAGTTGTTTACATACTAGCTGTGCCCTGCGGTGTTACTCGTCCTTTTTTAAATACACTGTTTTCTGATTCGGCGAGATTAATAGGTTTTATGGGACTGCGACAGAAGGAGCGTTATGGCTTGTTTTTTTATCTAGCCCATTGTGTCCCACTCCTTCAAAGGCCTCCCCCAACTCCTTCCACGATTCTCTGTTCTGTTCCTCATGGAACCAGCCCGCGCGGTTATGGTCTTAAAAGGTAAATATTCATATTTTAATGGGTATCATATTAAAACGGTAAACAACACCCGATCAAAGCTCCGCTTTCTGATCGTCTGTTAGTCAGTCTGTCACCAGTATGTATCTCGTGAACGGTATTGATAAGAAGATTGATTGTTGAAATTTTCACAGAGTTTGTATTGCTGCGATAAATTATGAAAATTAACATAAAACTATGTAAAATACATACAAACAACATACATTATATGTAAAAGGATTGACATAAAACATTAGAAAGTGTCTAGACATGCGGTAGCTTGACAAGCCAAGTTCAAGTATCAGAACTGGTTTGCAGCATTGTGTGTAATATTACGCGAACGAATTGGAGCCACTTTTGTAAACCTGCTAAGTGTCGGTTCTTATTTTATAAATACGTTAATTTGGCTCGCTGGTAGAAACTAGCCATCAAACACAAAGGAATAAGCCAAGTCAGACCTTAGGCTACAATCAATTATCCTAAGTTAAACGAAGAAATCATATTTTCAGGACTGGGCAGGACACTCATTTAGATCTCACTTATTTTGCGGTTGAAGTCGACAACCACGGCTTATATCGGAATATTGAACTTGGCTCTCGTTACACATTAATGTTTTTGATGAGATTACTTGCGCTAGCATTATTGACAAAATTACTGGTTATTGGAAAACTAATAGTTGACTTTCTAACTAACTTTCGAAACTATTAAAACTACTTAGGAACTTATTACACAAGAGTTACTTAAGTAAATAGGGAAAGTATAAGAAAACTTTTACATTAATATCTTAACTAATATTGTAAGACCAAGTCCATACTAAGCATATTGCCACTATAATATAATATTCCAGAACTTTCATACAACGCCATCTAGTGTCAAACTTAGCAAAGCTTTTATTTTATGAGTACTAGGCAACTGATAAAACATACTTATATATTTTTATTAACATAGATAAATTATACGCAGACGCAAAACAAATGATCGTGCACGCACATCACTCAAACATTTGTCCTGGGTGGACATCGAACCCACGACCTTCGGTGTAGCAGTCAGAGTAATTAACTACTAGACCAATATAGTCTTCGTATTCGTCAGAAAGTTAAAAAAGATCCGTTCAAACACGAGTCGGACTTGCAACGACTTGCGATACCTCCATACATGAGTTGGCCAATGAGAAACATATTAATTTGCTGTAAAACACGGAAACAGATATTTTTTTGCCTTACAAATATTTTCTTAATCTGGCATTTTAATTCTTTTGATTTTATCACGACTACAGTAACACATTACCTGCAAAAGTTAAATTTATCTAGTTATCAACGATCGTGAGATACATCCTGATGCATAAACGGACATGCCTTGGTAATATCTTTCCGATACCCTTTTGCCAAGAAACTGGCATTCTTCTATACCAATATTCGCATCATAAAATATAGTTTTCGATACGCTCAAAGTACCCATTAAAAGCTCCCATAAATATTATCAACAACTCGCATAAAATCGTTATCAGTTCAATAAAGCTCTGCCATCATCGTCCTAGCCTTTTCTAACTATGTTGAGGTCGGCTTCCAGTCTAACCGGTTTCAGCTAAGTACCAGTGTTTTGCAAGGAGCGACTGCCTATCTGACCTCCTCAACACAGTTACCTGGGCAACACGATACCTCTTAGACTGGATGTCGGACTTTCAAGCTTCTGACTACCTGTAACGACTGTCATATATGTAGGAATAACAGCCGGAAACCACAGTTTAACGTGCCTTCCGAAACACGGAGGAACTCGTTATGACATAGATGGTCACCCATCCATCGACCGACCGTATCAAGCGTAGCCTAACCTCTTATCGATACACTTGGGCAGCTCAGCCACAAGTTTCTCAATAAAGCGTTGCCATGGCAACCAAAAACATCGCTAAGCGAATATTGATGGTCTTTATGGATATATAATCCTTCGCATTTTATCTTTTACGGCACCTTTAAGGTGTAAAAAGGTAAAGATAGAATTTTAAAGAAAGTTGAATGACATTGGGAAGATGATATGCGAAAATGTATCTTACTGATTTGGAATAAGTATCAAAATTGATTGTGGTTGGTAGTACTTTTGTATTGGTTAAAGATAGTGTTAGTGATTTAGTATATTTTTAAGGTTCCGTAAATATAAGTTAAAAGCGGAATCCGTGCCACTACCTTTTATGATAGGTTAGACTTTATTGCATTTAATCCTTATGTCGCGGGACGTTGTCTTATCGTACAAAGTAGGTTTCGTGTGGTGACTTCAACGACTCGGCTATCCGAGCAAACTAATATTTTGCTAATTGCTTTGCTTCATCAGTATGTTTGCATCACCAAGTGGTTAAAGGCAGCAATGCCCTTAATTTAAGCCTTTTTCCAGTATCAGAAATAACTTCCACCTTTTCAAACCAAAATAAAACTATAAACCCATTTTGTTATAAACAAGAAAAATATCTGAAAAAAAAACTCCGTGTGTTATTACGTCATATCCCGGCAACGGATACAGGGGCCGGACCGGAAACAAGATGGCGGCTCGAACGACCGACACCGGAAATACGTAACCGAATTATCAGCTAGTCCAAGAACATGGTTTGATACCGACCCTGTTTGAAGTGAAAGAATTGAATTAGATTTTTTTTTATGTTTTGTTTTTTTTTTTTGCGATTGGCTGTTTAAAATTCATGATGATGTCGAGCTACTGACAATTTAGTGGGGTTCCTGAGTGCAATTAAATTTTGTAGTAAATGAATGATTTTTGTGACGACAAATTAGTTAATAACTATGTTGAAAGCCTTATCCTTACTAATATTATAAATAATAAACTTTGGAAGGAAAAACATTTGTTACTCTTTCGCGCAAAAACCACTACACACACACTACACAAAGTGTTATAAACTAAATTAGCACATAAAGATAGTTTTTATTAAAAGCACTTAAGTATGATAGGGGTTACAAACATCAATCTATACTAATATATAAAGCTGAAGAGTTTGTTTGTTTGTTTGAACGCGCTAATCTCAGGAACTATTGGTCCAAATTGAAAAAATCTTTTGTGTTGAATAGACCATTCATTGAGGAAGGCTTTAGGCTGTAAACCATCACGCTGCGACTAATAGGAGCGAAGATACAATGGAGAATGTGAAAAGAACAGGGCAGGTTTAAATGGTAACTTATATCTTCTACCCACGGGGACGAAGTCGCGGAAACAGCTAGTTGCTAATTAAACTTACTGGTAAGTGACGTCACACGAGATTTTATAGCACTGAATAAAAGACGTATACAATATTTTTTGAAAATCTGTCTGACGGACGAAACAGTTTTTTTATATCAAATATCCTATAGCATCAGTATTATTTAAAACTAATCTGTTTCATTCATACCCCGATGAAAAAAATACTTCAAAACGTCAAAATTTGTTAGAGTAAGATTTTGACGTATAATTTGTCGTCCTCAAAATTACCCAAAAAGGTTAAACTCAGACATTTGCACTAAACTTCAGGACAAGTTTAAACATGTCCTAACTTGGTTAGTTTTACATAATTATTCAAAGCGACACATAACTGTTAAGTTTAACTCGTTAACTAAAGATAACTTTGGAGTTAACTATGAGGTTTAAAATAACATAAAGTTTACAGTTACCGTTTTGTACGTGATCTTAAATTTAAATATGTATGTATGTAGATGCAAGAACGAAAATTTTGAATTTTGTTTTGAAATAGTTTTTTGTTTAGCTGTTTACTTATTCATGATTGTTAACTATATTTTGAAAGCTAGGTGATTATGCAATATGCTTGTATTGTTTGTAAAAATGCTTTTTCTACGCAGGGACCAAACCCGGGACACAATCAACAATCAGGATATATAATTGATCTAACTTTTATAAAAAAAGTACCTTATAATGCTTTTGAAGATATAACCGACATCCATAGCATTTATGAAATTTTAAGTTAGCTATCAATACTGTTCTTGACCAAATATTTTATCGACGCCCTTACTAAACATTATATAATTATTTCAACGGGCTTAATTAACCTGTGTTCAAAGCCATTACTAGTCGCAAACAAATGAGAATTATAACTTTTTATTACGGACGCAACAAATACATTTAATTCCATTTTCATTCAATCCCATCATAACATCAGCCTTTTTACTTATATAATCCTTACTAATATTATAAATGTGAAAGTAACTCTGTCTGACTGTCTGCTACGCTTTCATATCTAAACCACTGAACTGATTTTAATGAAATTTGGTACAGAGATAGAGTTGACCTTGAGAAAGGACATAGGATAGTTTTTTAACGCGATATAACAGACCTCGACGCGGGCGAAGCCGCGGGCGAAAAGCTAGTGTGTATATATTATACAGAATTATAAAGCTAGTCTCGTAATTGTAGGTAAAATTTGAAGTCACTTACCTACCTAAAAGCACCCATTTCGACCATAATTGTAATATAATAGGTTCATTACTACTATGCCGTGCTCGCTCTTACATGTACCTCTCTCTTTCTCTACTCAGGATTTGAAATTAGAAGTTATGAGGTAATCTGTAGCACAATTTTATTTAGTGGCGTTCTTGGTAAAAGTAATCCCTTCGGAGTTAAAATATATTGGTATCTCAGTTAATTTTTACAAGGTAATTAACTTAGTTAAGTGCATGTGGGCTAGTTCCATGTGACTCTTTATAGAGAATTTTCTAAGGACCTTTCCTCAGCTGTGGGATACAGTAGGTTTGATGAAAAGGTAGGTTAGGTTTTTCAATTTGAACTAGAAAAAAACGTGTTAAAAGATGTTTTAACCAATTTTATTGAAGCTTTCTATCCCACATTATGTCTTGTAAACTTCCTTCGTATCGTGTGTGCCACATAAAACTATCTTGTATCACTTTTTGACTGTTAACATGACACCCTTCAATATCTCACTTTGCAGCAAAAGCAAAAATAAACTTAATCATAATCATCTCAATCTTTTACCAACTATGTTGGGGTCGGCTTCCAGTCTAACCGGATGCAGCTAAGTACCAGTGTTTACAAGGAGCGACTGCCTATCTGACCTCCTCAACCCAGTTACCTGGGCAACCCGATACCCCTTGGTTAGACTGATTGTCAGACTTTCTATCTTCTGACTACCTGTAACGACTGTCAAAAAGATGACAAAAATATTATGAGTTAAGATTTGTTTTATCACCAAAGAAACCCTAATAAATACTTTAATTTTTCCTTTAAATATGATATCTATAATTACGAGTCCAAGGTACTTAGTGAAAAATCGAAGCCAGCATAAAAAATCTTAGTTGAAAATTAAAAGAGGCTGCACCGCCTTGCATAATGAGTATAGTCGGTTGACCTAGTTTCAGTAAGGCTGTGTTTCCTACAGCCCTGCACAAGACAGCTAAGTTAGCGCTTTTGAAGTCTGTAGGCTGTTTATAAGTTTATGCGTTTTGTTGACTTGCATGTTAAGTTATTTAATTAAGTCATCTGTATAGCCTTGGTGATGGTTAATAGGATGATGGGAATTGAATAGTAGTGGGACATGGTTAGGTAAATTTTGATATTATACTTTCAGGATATGAAAACAATTGGTCAAGTGTTAAGTCACTAGTGAAAATGAAGGCTCCGTTTTTTATAGGACAAACGTTGGCTTTTCCATTTAAATTTTTCGGAAACGAAAAGCAAGCATAGACATATATTTGTCACGTTTTTACTCTATTTATGCTGAACCATCAGTGTCGCGAACCTGATTCGCGCGTGTTTCTTTTTCTAGCCCACTGTGTCCCACTGCTGGGCAAAGGCCTGCCCCAAATCCTTTCACGATTCTCTGTTCTTGGTCTCATGGAACCACGCCACCGCTTCCTAGATAGCCCACTTGTTCTAAGGTACCTGTACGATGAAAAAATCCAACGCATAGGTTCTAAAATCATGCCCAGAACCCCTGGACCTTGGGATCGGTAGGACGTCCCTTCCACCCTGTATTTTATCAACTCTTCATGTAAATTGCTCATAAAGATAAACACAAATAATATTTAATCAATATTACGAAAGTTTAACATTCACGAAGTTATAATATTGTATAAATATTAATTGGTTTCAGCTTTCTTTTCAAATAATTCAATCATAACTTTCCTTTGAGAGTTAATTCAGAAATATTGCGCGATAAGAAAGTAATATGAATTATTTTGCAGCTGGCAATACATAACAAAGCGCAAAGCCAACTCAAAAATTTAACAAGTTAAGTTCATTACTCCGAGCGCTAACGCTGACGAATCTCTCAAATGTATTGAACTGACAAGTCAAAGTCACGTCACTTGTCGAAGAGGAATATCATTCACATACAATGGGAATTTTGTATTTGTGAATACGCTAACGAGATGCAACGTTGTCTTGATTTAGCAGTGGATATGTTTTATATAGATGCATTATTACGAGACTGGGATAGCATCCTCATCATCTACGACCAAGTATTTTTTTGGGTTCCGTGCCCGAACGGTGAAAGTGGAACCCTATTACTGAAGTCCAGCTGGCTCTCTGTCTGTCACCAGGTATCTCATGAACCGTTAAAGCTAGACTGATAAATTTACGCAGATTATGTTTTATTTGTAGATGTAATAAAAAAAAATCTAAAAGTAACGATCGAAGTTAAGCGACTATTGTTATGGTCTTAAATTAGATGCGTGACTCATTCCGTTTATTTTTGTCTTGTTTGATACCAGTATTCCATAGAAAGATTAGTATCAGAACTGACAAGGCCTGACAGCTATGAGTTCTATCCGAAGCACTTTCCAACGCAAAGCTCTACTTTCTATTTTCTTGACTATAAAATAGAAGTCACCATTTTTATCCCGCCCCAAGACCCAAACCTGGGACCGTGCACACCAGACACGTCATGACTACTGAATCAATTCCACAATGAAAATGACATATCTTTAATTACTACAACAATCACATGCAAAATGAACTCTACCTCCGAAGACATACATTCTAATTTCCTTAATTTTCCATTAACACAAAATTAGCCACAATTAAAATAACCTCTACCGCCAGATACATAAAGTCGATTTTCCCTTTTTTTCTATTCATTTACTATACTTAGGTATAAAGAAACTACTTAGCAAGTATTTTGCTCAGGTTCCCAAGTTACGTAAAATACATTTATGCGGACATATAATAATGGACTCAGCGAGGCTCTAGGGAAGGGAAATGTAAAATATTTTCCGAGTTTTCTTTTAACTTTATCGATGTATTTTGTTCTGTTTTAAGATTTATGAAAATGATTTTTCATTTCAATATGGTTGGAAACTGATTTTTTAAGGGGGATTGAGATTGGGAAAATGTCCCATATGATGAGAGCTTTTTTTTTGTTGCACTGCACTCAAACTGCACTTACCAAATATTTTGATAGCGACATATTATTACACTATTATTACTAGTTCAATGATAACCCTGTTGGCTTTTTCCCAACACAAAAGGTTCTAGATACAATCTATCTAATTTCTAGATATGTACTAAGTGTAAAAGACTAATTAACACTTGTATTGCTACACGAGGGAATCGTGAAGTAACATTCAGACACGCGGTCGATCTAACGAGCTCAGTACAGTCACCAACAAAAGTCGCTAAACAAAATAAATTTTACGCCAGTGTAGATTGAGGCTGAAGTGGAGCTGATAGAAGAAGTGACGGCAGCTGGACTAAGGTGGTGACAGTATGGTGGCTAAGATGAGGCAAGAGAAGCGTCGGTCGTCCGAGAGCAAGATGGGTGAAGATAGTAAAGATCTCGGGTCGAGTCTGGTTGAGGCTGGCACAGGACTGTAGAAATAGGTACGAGATTCGGGGTGCCTATGCCTAGCAGTGGGAGAACATAGGCTGTAGGTGATGGTGATGTCGATTGGATTCGAGTTGCTTTTTATTAAAATTTTGCTTACCCATAGATCATTTTTCATTTAGATCAAAATATTCGTCAATCTAGTCTTAACCTAAGAAAAGCTTTTTATTATGAGTACTAGACATAATAAACATACATATTTCTAAAGACCCACATATTACAGATAAATTACTCCTAGACACAAAAAAAGACCGTGTCCAGCAGACAAACATATATTAACCTGGACGCAATCCAAGCCGACCTCCGGTATAGCAGTCAGGGCCACTAACTACTAGACCAACAGACTATTTTGTTCAACGACTTGTGTCGCTGACTGTACATGAAGTGTTTCATTCAATTTGTACTCAACAAAATGGATGAGAACAACTCGACACAAGTAAGTGAATTGCTCTATATTTAACTGTAGTTATATGTGAGTTAAGACACGCGATTTTAACTGTGTTTCTACCGTTACTGTAATAAAGTTTAATTATAATCATTAATTGAAGAATAGTTGATTTCGTCAGCGTATATTTTTACAAACTTTGAGTTTACTCAAATAAAATCAGCCCGAGATACTCCATAGTACATCAGCTGCCAATAAAAATCCTGTCAAAATCGGTCCAGCCATTTCAGAGATCAGCCACAACTAGCAGACAGATAAACAAAAATTGAGAAAAAGGTTATTTTGGACTTTGTAACGTATCAATATTCATATGCATGTAGGAAAAATAGTTAACTTAATATTCAAACAGACACTCCAATTGTATTTATGTATATGTATAGAAGGCTAATACCTAGAGAATTTGGTTTGATTTATTAAGGAATTTCGAAAAAATATTCTGACTCAAAAATAAAAACTACAATATATACTCCAAGTCCTTCATCAACAACTCTGCCTTTCAAATATCATTTAAATCCCTCGTGTGAATTACAAAAACATAGGTCTTTCAATTATATAATTAAGAGAATCAACCTCCAAACCTCTATAAGGGCACTTGACCCTTCCAGCATTCGGGATTCGAGGGCCCTTAGCCTGTACTATAAGCTCTTGAAACAAATCTGTTGAAAGTGTGGAAGCGAGATAGCACTACATGAAATGTAGAGCGCTTTCACACTCAAACAACAGGTACTGTCCGGTTTTAAGTGATCTCGGTAACGGGACAGGTACTTCTGTTAAATGGAAAATGAATTCTATTTGTGTTGGTAATGCTTAGTTTAATTGCGATGGACTTGACGTTTTTAAAGCTTACTTATATTTAAATGTTAGATGATTCCAAAAAATAAAATAGATTGTAGAATCAAATTATTATAAAGCGATTTTTTTGACCACGATTCTCGATTTACAATAGATATGGTGATTCTGTCCGTCGTTGCTGAATTATGGTTGAACACTTACCTGAAACAAACAAAATATAATATTAGTCAAGAATATCAAATATATAAAGAAATAAAGAGAAAAAAGGTAAAACACGATCGTTTTTTACCCGACTGCCAGGAGGGTTATGTAAGTAATTTTTTTTTCATGGCAATGTGATCCCATAATGAACCTTGTATTAATTTTCAGTCTCACAGTCAAACAGTTTGCAGTGTATAATTGTCAATCGATGTTGTAGCTTTTGTCTAGCAGTGGGATCCTACACAAGCTGCGTAAAAAAATGTTTTAAGAAATTCCTGTTTGTGTCTTTTAAGAGTAAAAAGAAGCATTCGTGTACCACAAAATTTTTTGTCCTACGCAGAGATCGAACCCGCGACACGTCGCGATCACTAGATTTAGGCGTTCAATAGAATATTGAAAAACATTAAACATCATTATTAGTCGCTACTGGTAAAACACTGGTACTTAGCTGCATCAAGTTAGACTGGAAGCTGACCCCAACATAGTTGGGAAAAGGCTAGGCTGATGATGGTATTTCCTCCGGATCGTTAGACAGTGCAATAATCCAACTACTTTACTCAAGACATTTACTGATATTAGTCCAATAAAGAAAGTTATTGTCAGCCATTTCTTTTTATACCGTTAGTATAACTTATATGCTTAATAAATGTAAAGCGAAGGTTTATTAGCTTTATAGTTTTGGTTCAGAGTGGTCATAATGTAAATACATTGCTCTCCTACCAATATTATAAACGCAAAAGTTTGTATGTGTGTTTGTTCCTCCTTCACGCAAAAACCACTGAACTGATTTAGACGAAACTTGGTACACAGATAGTTTACAACCAGGATTAACACAAAGGATATTTTTTATCCCGATTTCATTTTCCCGTGGGATAATTTTCAATTTGATGCAGGCAGGCCCGCGGGCAATAGTTAGTGCTCAATAAAGTAAAACAAATGTTTATAAACTTTATAGTTCTTGTTTCAGAGTGGCCATAATGTAGAAACATTGCTATATACATATAAAACTGGTATAATCAAAGTTTACTGCGAGTCAGGGCTTTTATATAAAATGAAAACATGGAACGGTACTCGAATACAATTAAATGTTTCTTTTTTGGTAAAACTAGGTACATGTCAAAATATTTTAGTTTTATGTCCTAAAATGCTCTTCCTTTCGACTACTATGTTGACATACGGAGTAAATGGATTTCCATTCATTATGCCGGGGGGCAGTTGGTGGGGATATCTATTGGCCAGGCAGTTCTTACCATCTTCCAAAGGCTTGGTAGAAACAACAAACGCCACTCAAGAGAATGGTATAGAGTTGCCAGAGAGAGAGTTGTACATGAGATGGTTGCAGATGGCGACGTTCCTACCAGTTATGAAGTTTACTCACTTGCCGAGCAAGTACAATGATGTGAGGGTGTTGGAGTTAGCGAAGAATTTGACCTCTTTGAGACAAAAAATCGTAGCAAAAATTCCCAGCAGGAAAAATAGATTATAGATTATTGAACATCAATGGTCATATATTCATTAATTAAATGTGTTAAAGTCATTCTCTTTAATAAAAACACAGTGAGAGCCAGTGGATGGACGGTGCCATTTGATTCTGCCTAGGAAGCGGCAGCAGGACGATCTAAACGCTACAGCGTGGGCTCTTTCCAAGTGGCCAAGCAGTGGGACACGGTGGGCTAGACAAAAAACAACAACAAGAAAAATTAAGGACAATTCCAGTTTAGTTACTGAGACAGAGGTTTTCTCACTTCTTGGTCAGTTTCAATCAACCTAAGTTAAATAAAATCGGTCAACTACGAGTCCAACTTGCGACACTGAGTGTTCCATAATAGTAGAACACAATACAGTAGAAATACAAAAAAAATGGTCTGTTCATGAGAAATTTCTGGCGACAGTCTCACAGATTGTCGCCAGAAATTTGTCTGAATTGCTATTCTGCCTTCTTCCTCTCTCCTATATTTTTTTGCGTGCCCAACAGGGTCCATATTGAACTGCAATTTATTTTCTACCATCTCTGTAACATATGGAATGCAATAAATGATTGAGTGCGCGGAATACAACCACTGCTGAACAAAGGCCTCTTACATAAAACTTTAACGATAACAGATACACCAGATGGACAAAATAACGGAAGTCCAGCAATAGGACTCCATTTAAACCCTTTGGGTACAGAGCCCTAAAAACTTGATCCAAGATTAGCTATAGCTTATATGGGGTTAAGTGTAATCGAGTGTGGACACAAATTGCACAAACCACACAGCCTAACCATTGCACAAGGTTTAACCGCGGTACTTGCGGTTAGGCCGTGGATGGATGACCGTCTATTTATATCTGGATATTTCATTTTCTCTAAACAAATGACGTAGATTCGATTTCTGGTAATCGTTAAAGTACAAATCTGACAACTTATCTTGGATAAGTATTGTATAACCCATTGGTATGTGGATATTAGATATCAAGTGGTTCGCTTTAGGTGAATACTACATAAATTAAATTTCTTAGACTGAAAACTGATTCCATAATACCTGGGTAAAAGGCTAGACAAGGATTTGAACGTTTCCTGTATAAAGCTTGCTTTAAATAATATCATAATAAACAAATAATATCAGCCTATACACCGTGATTTTTTAGTCGTCTTACAAAAGCAGCCCAGTTCATGTATCCAATGACTAGAACACGATCGTGATAAAAAAAATAGGTATTTATGAGATATAAAAAATTTTAAATGCAATTTTTATTCAATATTATTATAGAAACACAGCTCTGTTGCGAGTGCGGCCTTGTTGTAACAATGGTGAGGGGCGCGGGCGGCGGCAATTTTATCATTTCTAAGGGTATATTTCAGATTTCTCTTGTTTAATTTTCTTCGTACTTATTATCTTAGTTGATGATAAAAAAGTAATAATCGCGCCTAGGGGTATTTTACGTCGGATACTTGAACTGGGCTGCTTTTGTAAGACGACTAAAAAATCACGGTGTATATGTCCCACAGCTGGGCACAGGTCTCTACCTTAATGGAGAAGGATGATGATTACGCTAGTACATTACACATCCTAGATTTCAATTCGTATTAGAATCCGGTTGATTTTTTTTTCAAATAAAACCATTTTATGTAATTTAATATTTGTGTCGCTGTAGATTCTACGAACATTCAAGTAACTAGTCTTTTCCCATTACAAAACACTCTCCAATCCTACCCGAAAACGACAAAACGAGGCATCAAAAACATTAAAAAATAAAAAGCGCAAAACTCCTGAAATGCTTACAGAGTGCCGTGAAGTCGGCTTAATCGGAAATTGCCGCTTGTTACCGGACCCCAACAATCGGGAGGGGTAAGGGGGGGGTCCTCACCCCCTCCTCCCATTTTCCGGCTCAGATAACTCTTGCTTTATACTCATATTTTCCATTCTGATATAAAAATGTTGTGTGTAATTTTAATCGGCTTTGGGCCTTAGCCTGACGCAATAATGCTTTGTGGCCATTTTGTTGTTAAAAGATTTATAAATAATATAACATTACTATAGCTTAATATAACATTACGAGGAGCTCATGGCTAAGCTATAACCGCATAAGTGATTCGATCACAGGTTAAGCTATGCTTGACGCGGTTGGTCCGTATAAGGGTGACCATCTTTGTCATAACGAGTTCCTCCGTGTTTCGGAAGGCACGTTAAATTGTGGGTCCCGGCTGTTATTCCTACACCTTGACAGTCGTTACAGGTAGTCAGAAGCTTGAAAAAGTCTGACAGCCAGTCTAACCAAGGGGTATCGTGTTGCCCAGGTAACTGGGTTAAGGAGGTCAGATAGGCAGTCGCTCCTTGTAAAACACTGGTACTTAGCTGAAACCGGTTGGACTGGTAGCCGACCCCAACATAGTTGGGAAAAGGCTAGGCCAATGAAAATGATAACATTACTATAGCTGCACAAATTGATCGGTCGGTTGTTATTTACACATCTTTGACAGTAGTTAAGACAGCTTAAAAGTCAACCAGTCTGACTAAGGGGTATCGTGTTGCCCAGGTAACTGGGTTGAGGAGGTCAGAGAGGCAGTCGCTCCATGTAAAACACTGGTACTTAGCTGCATCCTGTTAGACTAGAAGCCGTCCCCAACGTGGTCGTTAAAACTCTAGAATAATGAAGTTACATTCTTAGCTAAAATTAAGATTTATTTCGTTATTTTTTTTGTGCATATTAATATTATTTACTTTATTTGTATGACACATATTTTTTTTAAATCTGGGTTTCTTGAATATTTATTAAACCACCCAGCATTGGGTTTTAAAACTCTTAAGACCGGGAGTCATTTAAAGAGTAAGACATATATTATCCAAAGGCTTAGCTCAAAAAAAATATCCCAAAAAGCAGTTTTCCAATCATTTCCCGATACACCCGATACATGAAACTCGATATTAATAGAGGAATACAACGTGTAACTTACAGAGGTTGTTTCCATTCAGTAAATTGCCTTCGTGGACTGAATTACAATATTTTGCGGCGTCATTCTGCTGACTTGGTTTGCCATTTACAGTGGTTTCGTTTTTCGAGAGTATTTTTTCGTCGGCAGATAGGGATGCGGCTTTTTTGTTTTTTTTTTTTAAGTAGAATTTTCGTGATGCAAGAGAAACGAAAAAAAGTGTTTTTTCCTAGCCTACTATGTCCCACTACTCGGCAAAGGCCTCTAACGAATCCTTCTTTAAAGTGCAGTAATCAATCATGACTTCTATGTTTTGTTATATCATAACTTGCTGACCCAGTAAACGTTATTTTGCCATTCAGACTTAGCCAATAAGCATGCAAAATTTCACAAGAATCGGTTTAAGCGTTTCGGAGAAGTTCAATTACGTATACCGTGACACGAGAACTTTATATATTAGATATGTTACTATCTTCTCTTTTTTGTTTACGTATGGTTGATCTTCAACCTGGTGTTAGAGTTTAAAATGTCCGTAGTCCTCTGATGTAGTTTCAAATGCGCCTTTAAACTTTCCGAAATAATATTTATTTTATCCCCTTATCACCCATAAGGAGATAGACACTATTGAAATATATACTTTAATGTTTGGTAATGAATATAAATAGAATTATATAAATTAGCTTCCTATATTTTCTGCCAATTTAACCAGTTCTACGATTAACAATAAACTGTTTTGACATTTCGAGAACAAAGATTTTCCGAATCAACAGAACGTTGTCCCGAAAATTGTTTCCAAATTCGCAGAAGTCTGAATAAACCAGGAATTCGAAATAAATCAACTAAATAACTCTTATTTACAAGAAAAGTACTTTTCTTTTTGATACGAACAATTTATGAGAGAAATATCATAATGAAACCTGGCTACAAAATATCTATTCTTGTCAGTCCATTTTCGACTTTGTTGTTTTAACAATAGAGTTTATTTTTGTTTGTGTAAGAGTTCTTTGAAAAGATTCTGAAAACAGACATTCTGAAGAACAAAGGGTTGTATTTTTGGCTCTCATACGTGTTTTTTTATATACATTAGTACGTATTATGCTTTAGGCTCAAGAATGGTGGAACTTTCGAAGTTTTTTGCCGGTTCTTCTCCATATGAATGATATTTATTGAATCGCATACTCAGGGACTTCAATGCGTGTTTCGAAAGTGCATAAGACATACATTTTTGGACTTCTGAAAAGGTAATTTTGTAATAAATTCAACTTGCAATTTGTATTTCGGGGTTATTTTATTTACAACTAAAGTAGGTACTAAAACATTTACAATCTACATATAAACACTTAAAATAAGTATTGAAAATCAAAAACTCACAGACTGAAAACGGAACTAGTGAAATTGCATAAACGCTTGTAATAAGGTGAAAATATAAATTAAAAAAAAACCCCGTTGGTAAAATCTCCCCCAACTTTATACGTTTCAACAATTTTTTCTAAAAAATATCTATGCTCAATCGCACATAATTCACCTTCAATATCCAAAAAAATAAAGAATTGAAATCGCTGAATCCATTCAGTATATACCACAATGTCTCAGACAGACAAAATAACACCTCTCTTTTTGCGAGGGAGCTTAAAACTAAACACAACCTGCACAAAACGCCTTACTTAAGCTTACTATAAACCTAGTCCCAATCTGCCTTCAGCAATAGTCATCACGATATACCAGTACCTCTGTTTCTAGTTTCAAACGGACTGCATCAGACTAAACGCCCACCAATTCACACAGAGTAATTATGGATACAGAGGCTCGCATTGCGGTTGATGCCCATTTGTCTCTGGAGTGCACATTAATCTGTGCTCTGTTGGGAGGTGGATAGACGGAATTTATAGGTATTCTGTTTTGCAAGTCGACGTTCGGAATGCGATGAGTTGATGGCAGATCAGACGGAATTGATGAGTTATGGTCATGAGAGATCTATCCTGGTATTATAAACGTGAAAGTTTGTATAGATGTTTGTTCCTCATGGATGGATGGATTTAGACGAAACTTGGTGTACTGATAGTTTGTTTAGGATTACCACATATGATAGTTTTTATCTCGATTTTATGTTGCCGTGGGATCATTTTCAGTTGGGGGGGGGAGGGGCAGGCTCGTGGTTGACAACTAGTATACAATGTTTAGTTTTAAAAGCTTAACTTAGAGAATTCTTCTTAATAGTTAGTAGATTTTGTGAATTAAAAAGCTCCTAGTTTTCTTTTAAACGTGCCTGAAAAAAGGTCTATTTGAAAGAGCTTTTTTTATCACGATTTTGTCGATCACACGTAGACTTCACCTTTGCGGGAAGCAAACTGGCTACACTTCCGCGCACAGTAGGTTTAGCGTGGTGAGCTGTCTATCCTATTACAAAATAACATTTATTTATTTAATTATCACACTAATCTACCATTATGCACATAGTTGCAGGTCTAAATTCCAGCAACTGTTTTAATATGTAACTTTCTGATAATTCTGATATGCATAGGCAATAAGTTAGCCTGAAACACATGCTCATCATTGCTCCTCCTAGAATTGCTTGTTGCTTCATCCACTTTTCTCCTGGATATGAAATCCTTACTATTTACGATTCCCATGTTTCAAATTTCTGTCATTCCACGATTTCTTGGAGTTCTCTGAATAAATTGGTTACCAAGACTTTTAAAATCTTTGATTGATTTGAACGTCTCCAAAAGCGGAATAAAAAAACCTTAAATGGGTCAGAAACAGACATAGCTTTTATAAAGCTTTTAAAGTAGTGTTCGATGAAGCCTGATAATGGCAATGAGCTTTTAACAGAGACTACCTTAACAAGGTGTAACAATATATGGGAAATGCACAGTGAAAATAAAACTGGTCAAGTGCGCGTTAGTCCGCGATACTGTGGGTTTCGTACAAATAGGATGGAGGAAGTAAAGTTCCATCGAATTTAAGACCGAAATAATAGTTTTGAAAGTCAATACTTATTTTTAGTATTGTTATAGAGGCAAAATAAATAGATGATAGACTGGTGAAAGACAAACGGACGGACAGAATACCTTGTCTCAGTAATAGGATTCCTTCTCCTTTCCTTATTATTTATTTATTAAATTAAGTGACGAATAAGTCCAGCAGTAGACTGAAATAGGCTGGGCACGTTATTTAAATGACTGTAAAAATTCTCGAGACATATTATAATACTTAATTATTAAGTTTGAGAAGTTAGTTAAACGATAAACAGAATGTTGACAACATCTAATTATTCAATAAAAAATGCAAGACCAATTAAAAAACTAACTACCAGCCCTCATTAAAATAGAAAGTTCGAGAAAACAATAAAACCTTTAAAGAATTAACTCTATTGTCACCAGAACCGGAAATGAGTGTTTACTGGGGGCGCCGCAAGATGGCGCCACTTCCGGTCCAGTCGTTAACTTTATTATTCCCTTAGGAGCGTTCTTGTTGGAATTAAATGGTTCAGGTGTTGTTCAATCTGTTTAGTAGATTTGTTTTTAGTATATTGGTCTCTATTGTTCAGTTGTATTAAACTAGTTGTCGCCTGCGACTTTGTCTGTTTTGTTATAAAGATAATGGTTATCCCAGAGAACGTTGCTTTGTCAAAAAAGATCATCATCATCAACATTCCCCTGTCTTTATCCCAATTATTTTATTTGGGGTCGGCGCAACATGACTTGTCTTCTTCCAAACCTGTCTATCTGACGTCATCTCACAAGAAACTCTTTGCAGCCATATCGTCTTTCACATAATCTATCCATCGTTTCTCTGGTCGTCTTCTTCCCTTAAAAAATGATAGAGGTATGAAAAATAGATGTTGTCTGACTTTAACAATATTAATTTCCAAGTATGTATATTAAATATTGATTAGGTAAGGGAACACCTAGCTAAAACAAAATATGTACTGAAAACAACAAAAAAGGTTAAGTATATTATAAATTTTCACGTGACGTCACTTACCAGTACGCTTTTTACTAGCAAGTGATGTTTTTAGCCCTACTACCATATATTTCATTATCTTAAGTGCTTTTTAATTCTCCTGAACTGACAAATACGAATTCAATATTTTTTGGAAGTCTTTTTGAGGGTCTGAAATCTGTTTGACGGTCTAAACAGATTAATAATATAGTATTTGATAGTCAAAATAACCTTTTATTATTATTGTTACAAAGTTTAACACCCACTTAAAATGCACAACAACTAAACAACGTCAAAACAAACAAACTAAAACGGTACCGGAAATAAATGTTTACCTACCCCCACTAGGGAGGGGACACAAACACTCGTTAGTACGGTTATCCCGCATTGTTAGCACTAGTGATGTAGAAGTGCGGATATTGGGTGGGAAAGTTGCGGATATCGACACTAGAATGTAAGGAAATGTGTGTGTTCGTATCCGTTGTTCGGATATTTCAGTTTTTAATTTGTCGTTTGATGTGGGATGTTAATTATGTGCTCGTGTTAATTAGGTGGTAATCATTTAGTGGATTCATATAGTTTATTGTGTAATGAGTTCGTGTTAAGAATTAGCTTATTGCTGTATTTAGAAATCTGGTTTGAATAAATGATTTATCTGGTTTGCTAAAATACATTAATATGTAAATAAAAAAATGTTTTAGTAACTAAACTTGGTTGATCCTACTGTAAGAACATTATTTAACATAAAAAAATATTTTTTGTAATTTTTGAACACATAAATGTAAAAATATGTCGCAAATTTTTACCACAAAAACGTACTATAAAATTACCCACCAACTTAAGTATGCGGATATCCGTATCCGAAATCGACCACATCACTAAAACACCCTTCAGTTACCTATGTTATGTTTTCAGATATTAACTGAATGATAATTACTGACAAAGTTAGTCATTCTTATTGAAATATTGACTAACTTCGTCTGTGAATACTGTCAAATAAATGTGACTGTAACTTTGAATGACTACCGGGGTATTAGCTAACTTGCAATAGCAATAAGAAAGCAAATTTTTGCAAAATCCTGCTAATATTATAAACGCGAAAGTTTGTATGTATGGATGTTTGTTCCTCTTTCACGCAAAAACCACTGAACGGTTTTAGACGAATCTTGGCACGCAGATATTTTGAAACCATTTCCATTCTGCAATACCTTTTTTTTGTTAAGGCGGGGGAATCCTCATGGACACACTCCTTCGGGGGAGGAAATAGGTAGTGTCAGACTCTTACTGACTAAACCTGAACCGCCGTGCTACGTCATCCGCGTTCTTGTGTCGGTGTATGGCACTGCGTTGCAATCGTTCACACACATTCTGCAATACCTACTTCTTTTAGCGTTAGGGTTCAAACAATACATTTATAAATCATTTTTCTGTGTATATGAAATTCCTTTTAAAAGAACTTATGGAGTTCCTTGCTCCTAAAACAAATATATTTATGTAAATGTAAACATGTACACCTTTTAATATATGTAGCCTAAGTTTGTAATTATATTCCTGCCCGACTATGATTTAATTATTGTATGCCTAAATAGGCTGATTGTAGTACTGGATTATTATTATTTAACACCTGTAACCTACTCAATCAACACAATAAAGATACTTTGACTTTGACTTTGAATAAATATCTTTTTATTTTGATTTCAAATGTGTCTTATGTGGCATTTAAGTTGCAAATTTTGCTATTACGTCGCTGTTTACGTATGTAAGAATCGATTATAAGCATCTATGTTCTTTGTACTAAATATCCTTAATATTGAGTGAATGTTGGATTGACATCGATGTCATTCTTGGCATTAGTGACGTTTTTGACAAGCTGTCACTCCAACGATTCATTCATTCGCGGATTCAGTTGTAACGGACATTATTCTTTTACCACGTGTTGAAGTGATCGGACGATTGTGAAACAAAATAAATCCAATAAGTTCAAGATAATCCTACGTTATTTCCTAGAACCTGAACTGACCCTTTTAGTTCAGAAGTGGGATAACAAAAACCCACTAATTATTTCCGCACCAAGCGCATCCTGAACAATCTATCTCGTTGAGGGTGAACTGCACCATGGACAGCGATGATGAAGGTACGCCTCGTAGACGTGACAAATCAACCCGCAAAAGACGCTATCGTCGTAAATCTCATGAAGACTCTCAAGATCGAGGCCTAAGAAAGGAATCGTTGGACAAAGGACGACGGAAGAGACGTCACAGGACCAACTCCATTTCGAGCGGAGAGGACGATGGTGAGCAAGGCAGAGAGAGTGTGGAGCTACATCGGGGACACCGGTCTGCATCGGAGCATCGAAGACATTCGGGAAAGAAGCATCGGCGCCGTTCGCACTCTAGACGTCGTCGTCGTTCGAGATCGAAGCGCCGGAGCCGTAGACCTCGCTGTTCGAGTACATCATCGGAGGAGAATCACGTGAGTCGTTCCAAGTTTAGAGATAGTACTCAATCATTATTAGCGGAATTATTTAAATCGATATCCAATAATCGACCAGAAGGCAATAAGTTCCCTATGTTAGGTAACGTTATACCAGAGTTTGATCCCATGGTTAAAGGCCAGACCATCGGTATGTGGCTTAACAAGGTTGAAGAATGTGCTCGATTATATAAATGGGGTGAAGATCAAATAATTCATTACGCGTTACCGAAACTGAGTGGGGTGGCCAAAACATGGTATCAAGCTCTGCCGTCGATGTCGTTTTCGTGGTCAGAATGGAGGGTTAAATTAACGGAGTCGTTCCCGTCAAGTGATGATTACGCAGAACTTTTAACGGAGATGTTAGCTAAGAGGGCGAAATATAACGATTCGTTAGAACTGTACTACTACCAAAAAATTAACCTATTAAATCGTTGCGAGATAAAAGGTAAACGCGCAGTGGATTGTTTGCTGTACGGCTTGGATGATCGTAGCTTGAGATTGGGCGCTAAGGCAACAAAATGTGATGAACCGGAACAGGTCTTAAAATACTTCCAGTCTATTAAACAACAATCGCGGGAGTCAGATAATAGGTTGAAAAACAATTTTGATAAAAGGACAAATGTAGGTAGTTCAGATAAACAAACATTGAACACTAAATTAAATAGATCGAATGACAGTACTAAAGCTATTACCTGCTATAATTGTAACGAGACAGGGCATTACAGTTTCAATTGTAATAAGAAAATTTTGAAATGTACTATCTGCAATAAATTAGGACACTTAACTACTGATTGTTCGAAACTACCCACTAATAATATTTCAAAATCAGAAACTAACAAGGAAAAATCGGTTATGGCACTGAATGCAATATCTAGCACAAGTAATGATAAATATTTCATTAGTTTGAATGTAAATGACCAACCTTTTCAAGGATATATTGATTTGGGTAGTCAGTGTACATTATTGCGACGTAGCGTAGCGAATATTTTAGGCATACAATGGTCGTCAGAGCAACTACCTACAATGCGCGGAATCGGTAATAATTTTGTCTTACCACTCGGAGTAGCGGTAGTCAAAATCCAAATTCAAGGCATAGAGGAATCGATTAGTTGTTATGTTGTTGAAGATAGTATCATTAAGTATGACGTGTTGATTGGTCATAGTTTTACTGAGATACCAGGTATAACTATCACGAAAACTAGCGATTCTCTGATTTTCAGCCGCACTTTGCCTACAAAATTGAGACTTTCACTTCTCTTCGACGTTACAATTTCCCCGCGCGATACTTGCGTAATAAGAATTAGTAGTGACATAAATTTTTCGGGTACTGTATATGTTAATGGTTCATTACGGGGTTACCCGGGAGGTGAGTATTACCTAATGCCGGGTGACTATAACCTAATAAATGGAACTGGTGCTCTGCTCATACAAAATATGTCAAATAGCGTATTAAAATTAGAGCAAGGAGTATTAATTACACGTGCTATGTGTACAGATATGTGCTTAAACATTAATATGTTAGATTTCGATGACCCCAAAATAAGTGATACTGTAAACTATGATAAAAATTTAAGTGATAGTGAAGTTCAGCAGTTGAAAAATACATTACAGAAGTATAACGAGTGTTTCTCGAGTAATTTATCGGATTTGGGCTATACGAATGTTGACAAAATAGATATTGAGTTAATCGATACGAAACCGGTTGTTTATAGACCGTATCGGTTATCATATCCAGAAAGGGAACTAGTGAAATCAATGGTAAGGGAAATGATCGATGCCGACATTATTTGTGAATCGAACTCCGCATATGCTAGCCCCGTCCTCCTTGTTAAAAAGAAGACTGGGGATAAACGCCTTTGCGTTGACTACCGTGCGTTAAATAGTAAAACAAAAAAAGAACATTTTCCCCTTCCATTGATTGATGACCAATTGGATCGCTTAGCTGGAAATTCACTATTCATAAGTTTAGACCTAGCATCTGGGTACTATCAGTTAGCCGTAGGAGAAGGCTCCCAGGATAAAACGGCCTTTGTAACTCCTGATGGCCAATACCAATTCAAAAGAATGCCATTCGGATTGACAAATGCCCCGTCGGTGTTTCAAAGGGCGATGAACAGAATTCTAGCTAAAATTGACTATACGTTAATATTTATGGACGATATTTTAATTCCCGCGCGCACATTCGATGAGGGTCTGCAGAGATTAGATGAGGTGTTAAGAGTTTTCCGCGAGGCAAACCTTACTCTTAAACTAGAAAAATGCTTCTTCTTTTATAAACAGATAGATTTCCTGGGTTTTGAAGTTAGTGGTTCAGGTATAAGGCCAGGTTCGCGCAAAATAACTGCTGTGTCAAATTTTCCGACTCCTAAGAATGTCCATGACGTCAGGCGCTTTATCGGGTTAGCAAGTTTCTTCAGGCGTTTTGTTAAGAACTTTTCTCTGATAGCACGACCTTTGACGGATCTATTAAAAAAGCAGTTTGTGTGGAAATGGACTGATGAACACTCACAAGCATTCGAAACGTTGAAAAGTAAATTAGTAGAGAGACCTATACTCGCGTTGTATGATGCCAAATTAGAAACGGAGTTACACACAGACGCTTCGAAACATGGAATTGCAGGCATACTTATGCAACGTGGCCTTGATGGACTCATGAGACCAGTGGCATTCTATAGTAGGAAAACCACAGCTGACGAACAAAAATTACACTCATTTGATTTAGAGACACTTGCGGTAGTGGCCTCCTTAAATAGATTTCGTATTTATCTATTAGGTTTGAAGTTTAAAATAATAACAGATTGTAACGCACTTCGGTACACTATGACAAAAAGGGATCTAGTTCCTAGAATAGGTCGGTGGTGGGTGCAATTGCAGGAGTACGACTGCGAAATAGAATACCGCGCAGGTTCAAAAATGTCACATGTTGATGCCCTCAGTCGTGCTCCTGTTGATGAGCCTACCACTTCGGATACCACACACGTTATCGACGTTCTCTCTGTAGACACGTCTGATTGGATTGCGACCGTTCAAAGCGGTGATGATGAGATCAAAAGAATTAAGGAAATATTATCGGGCAAGGACACTACATTCATCGTTGACGTTCATAAAAATTACCAGTTAAAAGGTAATTATGTATACAGAGTAGTTGATGATGGATTGCGATGGGTAGTTCCAAAAACCGTAAGATGGCAACTGTTAAAAATGAATCACGATGACATCGGTCACTTCGGTTATGAGAAAACATTGAAACGACTTAAAAATTCATATTGGTTCCCAAAAATGAGACGATTTACCAAAAAGTACGTAAACGCATGCTTGGAATGCGCGTATCATAAAACACCGGGAGGACCTAAAGAAGGAGTGTTGCACCCCATTCCAAAACCTGATATCCCATTCCACACGTTACATGCGGATCATCTGGGCCCGTTTGTTCGTTCGCGGAGGGGCAATATGTATCTCTTAGTAATCGTAGACGCATTTACCAAGTTTATTAGTATTAACCCTGTCCGAGATACAAAAACTGCTACTACTATCAGAGTATTTAAGAGCTATTTTAGTTATTTTGGGGCACCAACTCGATTGATAACGGACAGAGGTACGTCTTTCACGAGTACCAAATTCAAACAATTTGTAGGTGATGCCGGTATTAAACACATCTTGAACGCTGTGGCGACTCCGCGAGCGAACGGACAGGTCGAAAGATTCAATCGAACCATATCGGATGCTCTTAGTACTAAGTGTCACGATAAGAATGATAATATTTGGGATGAGTATGTAAATGATGTACAATTAGGGCTAAATACGACGGTTAACAAAACAACGGGTAAAAGTCCCTCCGAATTACTGTTTGGTTATAAGGTTAAAAGTATGTCTGAGAATATATTAAGTGATGCAATCGATAAAACCGTAGACCGAGTTAGCGGCGATAATCTAACGGATCTGAGGAATGAATCGGTTCGTAAAATTCAGCAAGAACAAGTGATAGCTAAAGATCGTTATGATAAGCATAGGAAATCGGCAACTAAGTACAATGAAGGTGATCTTATTAGGTTAGAAAGGACAACATTTGACAAGGATAGGATAGGAAAGTCTAAGAAACTCATGGCCAAATTTCATGGACCTTATAGGATTGTGAAAACATTACCCAACGATAGATTTCTAGTAGAAGACACCCCTCTTACAAGAAAAGGGAGAAATAAATATGAAAACATCGTCTCTATTGATAAAATACACCCCTGGTTAAATTTTAAGGAATTTGATAGCGAAAACGACAGCGACAAAGTAAATACGGATTGTGAAAGCGATAAATGATATTTAAAAATTGTAAGATAGGTACTTGTACGTGTATGTTATTATGATTTTGATGTTGGATCGCATATGATTTTGTATGTATGCATATCAGCATAGGTCACGAGTATCAATGCACTGAATTGACGACGCAGATCGTGACAGACTACACTGACATGAGTCATGAGCGTCAATGAAAATTGCAAAGATGACGCAGATCTTGGCAGATCAGTCTGTGTGGGTTGCGAGCGTTAGGTTCAGCACAGATGACGCAGATCGCGACAGACTGTACTGGTATGGGTTACGAGCGTCAGTGCTGCTAGCACAGATGACGCAGATCGTGACAGACTGTATCAGTATAGGTTGCGAGCGTCAGCGCTTATGCACAGATAACGCAGATTGCGACAGACTGTACTGGTATGGGTTGCGAGCGTCAGTGCTGCTTGCATAGATGACGCAGATCGTGACAGACTGTACTGGTATAGGTTGCAAGCGTTAGTGCCCCTGCACAGATGATACGACTATAATGTTAAGTCCGTTACGTGAATTGTAATGCGATCGAGAGGTTATGAAGTGTGTAGTATATATTATATACATAAATGTTTGTATCTGATTAAGAATGATTAGCAGATTACAGATAAGACTAGAAGTTATTAGACAACTAAGGTTGTTATGTGTTTTGAAATCTATTTTTGATTTTGTTCCGTTGTAAATAATTAATCACAATTGCTTGAGAATATAATATATCACATATAGGTAATCAACAGTTTAACGATTGCATCCTCTTATACAATCTATAGAATATCTTTATTATTAACTTATAAAAAAAAAAACACATTTATAAGTGCGTTGTTACTTTGTAACCAAAATTGAATAAAAGAGATTTGAATTTAAAAATGTGATTAAGATGATATGGTGTTTGTAGTATTATGATTATTATTGTATCATTATAAGTTGCCATGTGTGAGGACCCACACTGAAAAGGATGGCCGAGCTGTAAGAATCGATTATAAGCATCTATGTTCTTTGTACTAAATATCCTTAATATTGAGTGAATGTTGGATTGACATCGATGTCATTCTTGGCATTAGTGACGTTTTTGACAAGCTGTCACTCCAACGATTCATTCATTCGCGGATTCAGTTGTAACGGACATTATTCTTTTACCACGTGTTGAAGTGATCGGACGATTGTGAAACAAAATAAATCCAATAAGTTCAAGATAATCCTACGTTATTTCCTAGAACCTGAACTGACCCTTTTACGTAATACCGTTGCCAGTAGATGAGTAGATGAAGAGGGGTTGGGTCTTAACTTCCTGGGTTGAAAGTACTGGCATTGTATTGTGAAGTCCTTTGAATCGGTTCAAAATTGATTATTTCGTAATATCAAGATTCTGATGACCTATATTTAAGACTGATAATAATGGTAAATGGGGTAGATGAATTTTCATTTAATGTGTACTTTTTTTTTAAAACAGTTTTAAGATTTGATTTCGCGTGACGTTTTATTTTTATCCGTAATTTCTTAAATTTTAAACTGCTTTTATAGGGTTTTCCTGTAAAATAGCTAATTTTTGTATGTATTATAAATAAATGTAGCTAAGTTTATTGCTGAAATTATTAAGATTTCATTCAAATAAACCTATTGTACCTACTCCAGATTCAAGAGATAGTTTAAAACATTTATAAGCTGTACCTGAAGCTGTGGGTAACAATTGGTAACGGTGCCGGACTCTCAAGTCGAAGATTTCAAGTACGATAGCCGAGGCACGCATTGACTTTTCAAATTGAAATGACTGCACGCATGGCCAAGTGAGGTCACCACGACAAACTCACTGTTCTAACTCTGGGTGTCATTGTGCATATTATGATGTGTACCATACACGTGAAACCCCCTCCGACACAAGAATTAAATTATTAAAAAAAATACGTTCGTTTTGAAATGAATGTCACAGTTTCCCTATTTTGGAAGGCACCTAAAAATCTGATCCCTCTCCGGTCATGTTGGATTCACATCAGACTATAAGAGACAAGAAACAAAGAGTCCACCTATGTTTTTGCACACACTTGTGCTCAATAATATACCCCACAGCTAGCTTATATCTAGCCACACAAGCAACTGTCTCCAAAATCGGTCAATGACGTTACTATCAATATTGATACCTCCATCTCTGCTGACCCCAATCCGCAAATCGTGATGTTTACCCATAAAGAACAAAGGTAACAACTCAGGGCTAACATAAAAACGTCACTTTCATGATTTGTTTTCCCAACGACCCCCATTTTTGGCGACTGACAAAACAATTCGCGAACAATTTTGTTATTAACAAACAGAAAAATGGACTAATTATGGCGAATGAGACAAAAAATTGTTGTTTTTCGTATGAGCATGTATGAATGTTAAATTTCTTTGTTTTTTCGACTGCGGTGAGATTATGTTTTTGGTGTGCAATTTATAATTTGTATGATTATACTATAAAAATATTATAAAGCGGCTATTTTTATTAAATATGTTTTATGTGTACGCGAACTATAGCCTAATATAGATATTTATAAAAGAAAAAATTGCTAGAATGAGTAACAGTTTGAAACTTGAAATTTTGCATATCCCACAATAATTCAATATGCAGTTTTTTTTAGGACGGTACTTAGAAGGGATTTTTGAAAATAAACCCCTAATTACTATAAAGCACAGGTGCAAAGTAAGGATAAAACATTCCCGTTTTCGAAGTTATCTGACTGTTTTGGCTCATCAACCTTGAAGTGTGTATAGAAAGTGAGAAATAATAAGAAATATACCCTTTGGGTACAAAAATCCTAAAAAACATCAAAAAATATATACCTAGTATCCGCAACAAATCTTTAACTAAAAACAAACAAGCAAAACGCAAGATATGCAACCCGATAATGACAGAAATATGACCACTAAATCTTGTCCCCGACATTTATAGGGGCTACGAGTTCCGAATACAGTCGGCCATAGAAGTTATTTAACAAAAATAGATTTGAAAATATTTTTAAAGAAGAAAGATGTTAAACCGGTTTTAAATGAAAACTTCTGAGACAAATTTAATGATTTTTTTTATGGGAAACAGATATTTCACGAAAATGAAAAATAATCAACAAAATCGATTCATAATGGTCCGAGGTAGGAAACATAAAAAATATAGACAAATTCAGAACCTCTTCTTTTTTGAAAAAACTTGTATATAATAACACTAGCTGTTGCCCGCGACTTCGTCAAGATATAAGTCATGATTTATACATGCCCTGTTTTTTTCACATTTTCAATTGTATCTTCGCTACTTTTAGTCGCAGCGTGATGGTTTATAGCCTAAAGCCTTCCTCGATGAATGGTCTATTCAGCACAAAAATAATTTTTCAATTTGGACCAGTAGTTTCTGAGATTAGCGCGTTTAAACAAACAAACAAACAAACTCTTAAGCTTTATATATTAGTATAGAAGTATAGATTCAATGAGTTGATGTTTTTCAATCTGGTAAAAAATGGACCTGTTTAAAAATAAAGTAAAGATTCAAAATGTCAGTGTCGTCTTACGGTTCGATGTATGCATTTGTATTCAAAGGGTGTAGGTTTAATCCCAGTACGGGTAACTCTGTGGCTTGCTAAAAGTTACGGGTACTGTATCAATTATTAGAATTAGATTAGATTAGAATATTCTTTATTGTACACCATGGAATTACAGCAATGATTCTTAATACATACAATGTTAGGGTACAATGGCGGTCTTATCGCTAAAAGCGATATCTTCCAGACAACCTTTGGATGGACAGGAAAAGTATCAGTGTGTACAGAGGTAGGTGGTGCACTATTGTTAAAAACATGTAAAGGTATACATAAACATACATAACATAGAAATAAGAAATAAAATGAATACATACAATAATCAGATAATCAGTGTTTAAGATGGCTACTTTAAAGAAAGGAGATGGTCTTTTATTCTAAGACACCACTGGAAAACATCGTGAAGAAACCTGAATTCCAAATATTGGAATCTGAAATCGCCGGCAGTGTGCTAGCGTGGTGATCAATGCTCAACCTTCCCTATACGGGAAGAGGTCTGAACCCAGTAGTTATTAACTTATGTTACCCAAATCATACCAAACACCATTTTTTTCACGTCACTGAAAAATTACTGGCACTTTGTAGATCATTTTACCGACTGCTTGTTTTTGCTGACTGTACTGGGAACACCCGGGTAGCTATCTGTTCACACACGGTTATATTTCACGGTTGTAAATAGGTCAGTCGAAACTGGCTATAATCAAGTGTATCAGGAATGAAAGTTGAAACAGACCGATGTAGAAAACACCAGAGGTTCAAGGTATCCTTCATTCATGAGTACTACACGGATAGCCTAACGTCACCACGCCAAACCTAGTTGTCATTGGTTCAATCCCGAGGTAAGACAAGCATTTGTGTGATCTACGAATGCTTGTCCTGAGTCTGGGTGTCTTGTGCATGTGACTTGAATGTTTGTTAACCTCCCAGCGATACGATGGTTAGAGCAGCTTCTTCACGAATTGAAAATATTGAAACTGAGTAACATAAAATTGAAGAATTTAATGTTATATAGAAATAGAACTCTGAAAATATTACTTGCCTTGACATGATTTTTGCAAATATCAACCTCTAAGGTTCTGGATAGAGGGACCGCATATCAACTTGCAATCCAACCGCAAATTGTTGTTCAAGTGCAGTTTGAATGCAATTGACACGACTGCAAAGCAAATGTGCAGTCCAATTGCAGTGCAACCGGCATGCTATCAGACTGCCGATTGGTTCCAACTGCACAACTGCATTTTGCAGTTGGATTGCAGCTGAAATGCGGCCCGTCTATCTAGAGCCTAAGAGCGTAAAAAGAAAAAGCAGAATTACTACAAAACTAAGCCGTTTTTCAATTCATGCCTTGATCACAATGCAGAAGAAGTTTCTGGCAATAGCTAGTCTTAGTATAAATAAGAAAGTCTCCAACCAATTTTAGGCTCTTGAGAGAAATACCCAATGGTTTGGAGCAATGTTACCTGATTTTGAAAAGGGTCACTTTTGACAGGTACTTGGTACTTGATAGACGTTTCTGACGTGAGATGTAGTTGGAGGTTATTTAAAGACTACTTGTTTATTTAATAAGTGACCTCTTTCATAACACGAACTGTAAAATGTTTAAATAGACCAGTTATGTCTTTAGGGTTCCGTACTCGAAAGATAGAAACGGAACCGAAACACTCAGATTCCGCAGTTCGTCGATCCTCTGTTGCCGTCAAAGAGCAAGTACATTATATACACTAGCTGTTGCCCGCGACTTCGTCCCCGTGGGTAGAAAATATAAGTTATGATTTATACCTGCCTTACTTTTTTCACATTTTCCATTGTATCTTAGCTCCTATTAGTCGCAGCGTGATGGTTTATAGCCTTCCTCGATTCTTAAACACAAAAATAATTTTTCAATTTGGACCAGTAGTTCCTGAGATTAGCGCGTTCAAACAAACAAACAAACTCTTCAACTTTATATATTAGTATAGAGTATAGATGTATTAAAAACGAGGTTAAGCAATGATTGGTATGGTCATAAATGTGATGGGATACTAATAGTAATACTCCATAACTTGTGTTATATATGTAACACTGTCAGCGTCGCGGGTCTGACCAGCGCATGACCAATTTTTGATTCCGATTAAATATGTTTTTCTACATCTAATCAGTGAATTTAAAATAACATAAGCCAAAAAATTTCTTGTCCAACAAAATGGCCAGTGTCATTGACCATTTTATTTTGAAAAAATGATCTGCTACAAGTCAACTTGCTATATTTTTTTAGTTTTTAATTAATTATTATCTGCTTGTCAGTATACACGTGTGACGTTATTAATTTTCTTTTCCTATCTCTCTATCTGTCTCAAACAGAAATACGTAACTTAACCTGTATTTAAAACATAAAAAATTATTGCCAAGCTTTTAAATATAAAGAGCGACATGTCTTATCACAAACATAAAACTATGTTAACACGTACTTTTACGATTCTATCGTAAAATATGAACTTTAAAACTGTTTTATCATATTTTAAATGGTTTGTCTTTGCTCAGACTTTACAGATATGTATTTTATGATTTACAGTATAAATTATACTAGCTGCTACCCGCGGACCCGCTCGCTACAAATTGAAAATGATCCCAAGGGAACATAATATCGGGATGAAAACTATCTTATGTGTTAAACCTGATTTCCAACTATCTGTTTACCAAGTTTCATCCAAATTCGTTCAGAGGTTTTTGCGTGAAAGAGAAACAAACATACAAACTTTCGCGTTTATCATATTAGTTGGATTGACGTCGCCATTTCTCTTCTACACCCGCTATAATAACTGGCCTGTTGGTCTAGTGGTTAGTGACCCTGACTGCTACACCGGAGGTTGTGGCTTCGATCCCCACCAAGAAAAGTGTTTGTGTGATGAGGACGAGCATTATATCCGTGTTTTGGTAGTAATTCTTCTATATACTGTATCTATTTAGAAATATTTAAGGGTGTTTATCAGTTTTCTAGTACTCATAATACATAATCTTTGGTTTGAGACTAGATGGCGTTGTGGGCAAATGGCCCTCAAATTTTTGTCACATCTTTTTTATGTCAACTTCCAGTTTTCTTTTCGTTAAATATTGGGCGACGGCTGTTATTCATACATCTTGACTTTTAAATACCCATAATGACTTACGGGTATTTAAAAGCTAGAAAGTCGGACAACCAGACTTACTAAAGGGTAAAGTGTTGTCCAGGTAACTAGGTTGAGGAGGTCAGATAGGCAGTCGGTTCGTGTAAAACACTGCTACTTAGCTGCATCCCGTTACACTGAAAGCCGACACCAACATAGTTAAAAAGGCTAGTATGTTCATGAGTAGAATACAAAGCAATTTTCCATAAAAAAGTCACAATGACACCTCTCCACACATACATACAATGTAACATACATATACATCCCTCGCCACACGATTAATCCGACCGACGCGATACGTCCGACAAATAATTTATTACACTGCTCACGGTTATGTATATCCCAGTTACCGTTCAATAATGGCTTAAATAAGTAACTTATGTACGTTTAAATATAGATACGGAAACGGTACTGAGTGAATTTGTAGTGAAGTATGAAAGTTAAGTTGCGCGAATTAAGGTTTGGATTTGGATGGGTGGTTTTTTGTTTTTTTGGGTAATGGTTTTTACTGCTTTGCAAATACAGTTCATAGTTTTTCTTACATAATCTTTTTTGTTTTAAGATAATGCGACGAACAAGCTAATTCCTATCCCAAAATTGTTTTTTTATTTGTTTTCTGTTAAAAATTTGTCCATTTATACGATCGACTTAGTATTTTCTTAACCACAAGCGATCAAAGTGACTGAAAGCAACTGTTTGAAGAAGTTAAAAGATCGTTCCACAGTACTTTAAAACTTTTACCTTTTATGAGGACCAAGTTTTTTCGCACTTTTAAGGCTCTATAATTCCTTAAGACACGGTTCGTCTTACATTTTAAATATAAAATAACCTTGAAGACAGAAAACCGTAAGTTCAAATTTTATTCCTGTTACTGGTAAGTGACGTCACACGATGTTTTAACTTCTTTTATCATGGTCACTTATTGTTTAGGCGATAAAATCCAAAAACGAGTTCGACACATTTTAGAATCCATCTGACATCCTTTTTGTTATTTTTTTGTCAAATACCTAGAGTATTGTATCTTACGGAACAGCCATAGTGATCAATGTAGGTAATTTATTTATATTATACTTTTTATATATTCAAAATGCACAATAGCGGACTTAATGCCTGAGTCATTCTCTACCAGTCAACCAAAGAGTGATGCAGAGATATGAAGAGATAGGTGTACTCATTAATAAGTAATACATACTATCCTAATTAGACGTACATACTGTGAATTATATAAACTTACTTTTTTACATAGCAAGGAAAATAATACTAATACATAAGAAATATTACTTGCACATACATACTTGATTTAAGATTTAGGAAGATGAAAACTGAAGGGACTTTCTTATGGCTGTAACTGAATCGTAAAAAAAACCCCGAAGCAAAAATGAATAGATAATTGACAATCTATCATTTAATTTCCTAAACCTGAGTGTCTTTGTGCATGTAACTAGAATGTTTGACAACACCCCACAACACAAGGATTAAATAACTTAGGCTTTGCTTTAAAAATACACACGCTCGAGAAACGCGTTCTCACCTAGTTACACTAACGTCTTCCTCTGCCTATCCTTAGAGAATAAAGTGTGATTGTTCATACAGTATTCATAATCACAATTAAACTTAACTAGTTCCATAAGATTAATTATAAAGTTAGGAGTTAGGAGCTCGTGGCTAAGCTATAACTGCATAAGTGAAACGATCACAGGTTAAGCTAAACTTGACGCGGTTGGTCCGTAGATGGGTGACCAACTTTTCTGTGTTTCGGAAGGCACGTTAAATTGTGGGTCCCGGCTGTTATTCTTACATCTCTGACAGTCGTTACAGGTAGTCAGAAGCTTGAAAAGTCAGACAACCAGTCTCAACAAAGGGGTATCGTGTTGCCCTGGTAACTAACTGTGTTGAGGAGGTCAGATAGGCAGTCGCTCCTCATAAAGCACTGGTACTTAGCTGAAACCGGTTGGACTGGTAGCCGACCCCAACACAGTTGGGAAAAGGCGAATGATGAATGAAAGTTAATACTGAATAGGAGTTAGAAAGTTAACCCTTTCAGTTTGGCGTCAGCTTAAAGGATCATTATATTTAGCAGTTTATATTATTTAGCTTTACAACGTGCTTACTTTGACTGGCCTGTTGGTCTAGTGGCTAGTGGCCCTGACTGCTATGCTGGAGATCGTGGGTTCGATTCCCACCCAGGACAAATGTTTGTGTGATGAGCACAATCATTTGCTCTGTGTCTGGGTGTAATTTATCTGTATTATGTATGTATTTAGAAATATATAAGTATGTTTATCAGTAGTCTAGTACTCGTAATATAAGCTTTGGTAAGTTTGAAACTAGATGACGTTGTTTGAAAACTGTTGAAATATTCTTTATTTATTTGTTACTAATTTTATATTTCAATACCATTGTTAAAGTTCCGTACCAAAACATTTAAATCTGAACTATTTAACTAAGGCTATACATTTAAGGCTCCGTCATCTGTCTGTCACGATATAATCGTGATAAGTAGACAGTTGAAATGTTCACAGATGATGTATTTCTGTTGCTGCTATAACAATGAAAATTAATGTCAAGCAATGGTTGCTACGGTCATGAATTTGATGGTAGAGCAATTCTGTTTGCTTTGTTTTTCTTTAGCCTATTGACATATACTTAAAGATAAAGATCATGTCCTTACACCTTACCTTAATGTTTTGCCTACGCAGTCGTACAAAATACAAAATTCAAGAAGGTATGACAGAAAAAGCTTTGTGTCACGAGTTAGACTTTAATTTGACTATCTATACATTTATTGTAAACGCAATAATACATTTTAATAACAAATAGGATTTTGATCGTTTGAATTTTGATCAGCTGATGCTAATACTGAATGTCTGTTTTGCTTTAAAGAAGTTCTTAAGTACTATGCATCAAAAAAAAAACTGTGTAATTAAAATTATGTCATTTTTATTAAGCTGTGGGTCAGTACGTAAATACGATAGAAAAGAAAAATAAACATGAACAAAAAACTTATAACAAACCTCTTGAAAAATCAAAATAAACAAATACACATTCTTAATATTTAATAACTGGACCATAACTAAGCACAAACGATAACCAACAAAAAAAACATTACTTCGTAGCACCTTACTACGAGTCTTCGTAGCACCGTAGCATCGTAGCACTTTACTACGCTTCTACGAAAATGGCTTCTAAAAGCGTACAAGTTACGCGGCTGTTTATATTGATTTTGTTTCGGCAAACTTCGGTTTTGTTCGGCAAAGCTCGTGTCGTGTGAGTCCTGTTCGGGTTGTCGCATTAGATACATTTTTATTATGTAATTGGGGCTGTCTTGTGTCGAGTAAAAGGTTTTATTTTTAGTGCAGGTTATATTTGATGTGGCGCCGTCTGGTGGACGATCTAGGATTTGTTTTGATGTTATTGTATTGGTTGGGGTATGAAACTTTCATTTCCCATTTGGTTTTGTCTGCATATTTAGTAGCTAGTAAAAGCATTCATCTGGATAGTTTTACCCACTGATAAAAATAAGAGTTTAAGACAACAATGTGAAATAATCCGTCAGTTCTTCATGTATAACCTAATTTTCAAAAATAAAAATACCAACATAAGCGCGTAAAAGCACACATTAATACATTTGAGTATATATATCCAAAAAATATAAGTCACAGAACAAAATATAACAATAATATTATTGCCTCAATAACGACTCTACAATGAGATCAATACTATCAAATACAGTTACAATAATGCGAGATCAGGGAACACCCAATGACAGTTACGCCATTTTGTAAATACAGATCTGAATGGGATCCATTGAAGGCTGTGTTTACTCTTATCTTATGTAGATAAGGCTGAGGAGGTGATTAAAGGCTTCTTGGTGTTTTTGGAGATAATTTGAACGAGGATTTTTGGAGGTAACAATTTTTATACTAAGTTGGTTTGATTGTGAATTATAACTTGTTTCTTTCGTGTAGTTTTTTGGGTCTACTGATAACAGTTCTGTCTGAAAGTCTTTATTATGTTCAATAAATTATCATTGTCATACAACGTGGCAATGTAGCCAGCCTTCAAGGTACGTTTTCCGATTCTGGCAGGGATAAAGATGTTTTGACGCTCTGCAAATTCTAATGTAGTCGTCTTAAATTTAACATATTTAAAAAAAATATATATATTAACTTTACCTTTAGTAATGTTATATGTCATATGTTGTGTATATCATAAAAACTTATAACATAAAAATCAAGGTTAAGGAATCATTAGCACCATTTGCTATTGTATAAGAGTGCGATCATGTACATACATATGTGGTCACTTCAAAAATGTGCAAGATGCGTAAGGTTTTTGTGTTTGCTATGAGTATACGTGACTTCCCTATATTAGCTAGCAGGCTGAAATTTTCATGGTAGCTTCAAACCCGATGACAATGCAATTTACAACTATAAAGACGCCTTGATTTTTATAAAATTTGAATGGAGTATCATTTACAAACGTGGTTTTTTAGATTTCTTAAATATATTATACTTTTCTTGGACTGTGTTCTCATTGTATTTCATACGTTCATTCCTTTCACTCGGTTGAGACCGAACGATCTTAATTCTGTACAAACTCTAGTGGGTTAGTGCGTCGTTAGATTATATTGATACTTTCCTGTTTATATGTTTCCGTGTAAGGAGAATGTATTTTTTATTACAGTATTGTTATTAAGGTTTATTTTGCTGTTATATGGGAAAGAGATTTACTCTAAAAGGGGAGTTCGAGAAAAATATTAAGACAATTCAATGGTTTTGGGTGCAAAAGAAAATTATCTTTACTAATCTATACTAATGTATAAAGCTGAAGAGTTTGTTTGTTTGTTTGAACGCGCTAATCTCAGGAACTACTGATTCAAATTGAAAAAATCTTTTTGTGTTCAATAGACCATTCATTGAGGAAGGTTTTAAACTATATAACATCTCGCTGCAACTAATACGAGCGAAGATACAATGTAAAATGTGGCAAAACGGGGAAAAATATTCATATTCGAGGGCTTCCGTTCTAAAATTCCTAACTTATATCTTCTAACCACGCGGACGAAGTCGGGGGCAACCGCTAATATGATAATAATACCAGCCTTTATATGGGCACAGGCCTTTTCACGTAAAAGAAAGTTATGAATCACCACGTTAGGTCACTGCGAGCGATTTCAGATTTCAATATTTGGAATCCACATTGTCTCACAATATTTTCCTTCACCGTTTGTCAGTGGTATCGTAGAATATCAAGAAAGTAAATATAATTTTCAAAAGATCAAATTGCTACTACACTTTCGATTATACAAACCCGTCAAAATATGTTAAGCAAATCGTATGTTTGTTTCGGTTAGACATCAAAACTTCTAAATCAATTTTCATAAGATTTTATTGGTGGGCTGTTTATGCGTGTTAAACCGTATCAGAAAATGTTTAAAGATAAATTAAAGGAGTACATAGTTTTAATTAATAAAGCCAGTAGTACTCACAACTTCGAGTAATGTTTCTCTATAAATGTCTATACTAATATATAAAGCTGAAGAGTTTGTTTGTTTGTTTGTTTGAACGCGGTAATCTCAGGAACTACTGGTTCTGGTACTAGTTAAAAAATCTTTTTGTGTTGAATAGACCATTCATCGAGGAAGGCTTTAGGCTATAAACCATCACGCTGCGACTAATAGAAGCGAAGATACAATGGAAAATGTGAAAAAAACAGGGCAGGTATAAATCATAACTTATATCTTCTATCCACGCGGGCGAAGCTGCGGGCAACAGCTAGTTTAAAGATAAATTAAATGAGTACTTAGTTTAATTAATAATGCCAGTAGTACTCACAACTCCGAGTCCTGTTTTTTTTTTAATTAATCTTATATGCTGTTGATATTGAATTACATACATCAACAAATGAATTTCCAAAAACTCAAAAGGGAAATCCTCAGCATATTTTCAGCAGTATCGCATTGCACCTACGTTATTTGTTTGCCTTGTAACACAATACTGGGCACACCTTTCGACGCAAAACAGGCGAAAAAAGGCGCGGCCTCTGCTACAAATTAGCTTAAAATGTTTATGTAACGTGTTTTGAAAATGCCCAGTCATATCGTAAATATGTTTTTCTGTGGAAAAGTACAGGTTTCTTTCAGGAAAATAATAGGCTGATGATAAAAATCTTAGAAAAAGAGTAGATATTAAATGATGTAACGGTTCACTCACACGTATTTATCGTATCGCCCGACTAGTTTCGGACCCGACCGGAGTGCTTAATCATGAGCTTGACGCGGCGGACGAGCGAGTCGAAGTCAGCGGCCGCGTATATTCCTTATATAGGTATATTCCTTAATAACCAGTCAACTGTGAGTTAGACTCGCAACACAAAGGATTCTCAACGAATAGGCTAAATATGAGTAAATGGGAAAACCTAATTTTTTATATGTTGATGAAGATCAATAAAAGAAACTTTTTAATATGTATTATATGAGAGTTTGTTTACCTCTCTTTTACGGCTAAATGACTAAGCTAGTATTGATAACTGACAATTATGATCGAGAGATTAATCGAATTGATTATTAAGTCCTTACCCCTCGTCAACCATAAGTCCTAATTTAGAACCCAAGGTTTTGGACTAAGAAAAATAGGCTAAAAAGCCAAAAAAACTTTAAGACTTTACCTACTTCCAGTCTTGCTAAAAACTTTTCCATTCTATATAGACTTACCTAGAATCGAGTTTATAAAAGTTAGGACATCCGCCTTTTATCGTAATCCTACTTTTTAAAGTAGAAAATTCTGCTGTTGTGGAAAAGAGATGTCGCTCTACATTTTGTAGAGTTCTATCTCGCTCACATCCAAAATAGTTTTAATTTCAGTAGTGGTGGCCCCTTGTGGTCTTAGACGTTGACAAATTGGCTGTCACTGTGTAGGTCAGCCTTCTGTCCATCTATTATTCATCAGAAACTGTTAACAAGAGATGGGGACAATAGTTTGGGGTGTAATGATTTTAGCAGTGAATATTAATTATTGAAATTCACGTGAAATGAAATTTTTGAGTAGAGTATTGTCAAAATGGCAAAACTTAAGAAGATAGATGAGAAATTGGTATTTTTGACCGATTTGAGTAACATTTTCGGAATCGCTGTTCTATCAATATTTTTATTTTACATATTTGGGTCTACATTTTAGCCTACTACTTAATCTTTCGTATATATATTTTTTTATGTGGCATATAACGCATATTAAACTTAAAAAAAAGATCCAGTGGGAAACGGACTCGTGATATCGAGGGTTCGTTACAACGGTGACGAAAAAACATCAAAACTTAAAAAAAAATAACTTTCTTTCTAGCTATCGCAGTTCATGAAACACGACTTGGTGACATGGAGAGACGGACAGACATACAGCGAAACCTTTATCCACTTTGATTCTTGGGGAGCGCAATATTACAAAGCATAATTTTTTTTACAACTTTTGCTACTATCCCATTTTATTTAATAATCACAGAAATGAAAGCTTTTCTATCCATCCAATTTTGAGATCACATAACATAGATACAAAATAAATAACACAAATTAAATGAATTCGTTTAAAAATACACACTTTATCGATAAAAACACGTGTATTTTCCCACCTCTATTAACTAAAAGGTTTCGAACTAAAAGTGTAAAGTTATGGTAAGTAACACTTTGTAAATCCGACGGCCATTTTGCAACTTAGCATTCCAAGTGCAATTTGTTATCCAAACTACATACATTTTCATTTAAATGTACCTTCGTATAGTTTCATGAATTTACATTTATGTTCAAGGGAAAAGTTCTCGGTTGTAAGAGGTCTTTTTTGTTGGTCAAAAGCTTTGAAATAGAACTGTGGGGCAAAAAAGCGTTACTGACTAAACCGTATCTTATTTACCCATACACACATATATATAAAATTAAAGTGTCTGTTTCTGATATTGAAATAATTGATGTTTACTACATGCATATGAATTAGCAAAAACAAACAGATTGACGGACAAAGATTGTAAAAATGTTTGTTCTGGCTAATCTCTGAAATTCCTGGACCGATCTCGAGGCGACTTTTATTGGCAGGTAGCTGATTTAAAAAGGAGTAACTCAGGCTGTTATTCAAACTTACTTTCAATAGAAACTAGCAAAAGTAGTATTTGTTAGCCAATATCCAATACCCAATACCCAATACCCAATGGCCAATAGCCAACAGTCCATACATTTGAGTAGTATTGTCCCAACTGGGTCGAACTGACACTCTTTGTTTTGTCAGCACACACATGCATGTATTGTCATCGGTTTATTTGAAACTAGGTATGTTGAAAAATAAATATTGAAAGTTTTTGAAAAAAATCGATGTTATGTTCAGTTGGTGCCTATCATTTTGGCAGTTCACCTTCTCGAAGTATGCCTTTAACATTGAAAGAAAACTATTTTCTTCGAATGTCTTTCGAGCCGCCTTTCGACAGCTGAAAATTAAATTAAATTGGCGAGATAACTTCATGGAAAGCGACCCATTTATTTCAAAGGCGTGCACGGAGATACAGGTCCAACATGCAGAGGACTTGCTGAGAATACTATAATAATTGTGAGTTATCTATACTCCATACTAATATATAAAGCTGAAGAGTTTGTTTGTTTGTTTGAACGCGCTTATCTCAGGAACTACTGGTCCAAATTGAAAAATTATTTTTGTGTTGAATAGACCATTCATCGAGGAAGGCTTCAGGCTATAAACCATCACGCTGCGACTAATAGGAGCGAAGATACAGTGGAAAAAGTGAAAGACAGGGCAGGTATAAATCATAACTTATATCTTCTACCCACGGGGACAAAGTCGCGGGTAACAGCTAGTAACTGATATTTCGAGAAGCTTATATATTCTTACGTATAAGTTAAGGACTTTAACATTTTAATTACTCTGACAATTTACAATTTTCCAAACACCCAACCAACTTTTCAACTAAATGCCTCATTAAACGCAATAAACGCCGACTGACAACCAGTCCATTTTTAGACTAACCACAACGTTTAATTTTTAACTCAAAGTTTAATTTAACAGAGGGTTGGGAACTGACCACAACCTCGAAAATAATGTTGTCTGAAATTCCTGCTGAAACGGGAATGGACAGCAACAAAAGTCAGTTTGAAAACATATTTTCAAATCAACTGTATTCAATATAATTTAATTTCAAGTAGAATATAAAAAACAGGTAACAAAATATTTTTGACACCTAGTATATAATAATTAACGCCTACCATATAAAAAATCTTAAAACTTTCTATTCTTAACATTTTTAAACCCACGTGGACAGAGTCGCTGGCAACGGCTAGTCAGCAAAACATATTATAGTCAAACCAAAAATACTTGTTGGAGTCAAACATTTTCGGTCGTTTTGGTCAGAGCAGAAAATCTCTTTTATATACACAAACTAGCTTTCCGCCCGCGGCTTCGCCCGCGTCGAGGTCAATTATATCGCGTTTCCAAGAGAACTCTTGAAAAGTCCGGGATAAAAACTATCCTATGCTCTTTCTCAAGGTCAACTCTATCTCTGTACCAAATTTCATTAAAATCAGTTCAGTGGTTTAGACTTGAAAGCGTAACAGACAGACAGAGTTACTTTCGCATTTATAATATTAGTAGGGATGCATTCTTTTGATCGTCGATGTTTTAACTATACCATACTTAAGTTTCTAGAAGCTCACCTTTTCTTAAGTTTATATAAAAGTTAGATTTTCTCTCGCGTATGTAGCCAAGTTAGTTTCCTTTGTAAACTTGACTGCGATTCATCCGACTCGGTTAACTCAAGTTTCAGTTAAGTTGTTCTTACAGTAAGGAAATTGAAAAACAGATTATTATCTAAATTGAAAATGATTGGTTTTGATAAAGAGATCTGTGAAAGTTTTTGTAGATGTCGAAATAACTGTCTGTTTTGGCTGAGAGCGTCAAATAAGTTTGTCTCAAATAATATTGGGAGAGTTTGGAATCCATTTAAAGGATCTTCAAGCCATATTATTAAACCATACAAAAATTCTCTGTTATTTCAATTAGAAGTTAAAAGTTCCTATTGGATCTTTAACTTGGTTTTATCTTTACCATCTGTGTAGCATACGTCATGCCATTAAAAATAGTTTTTAACATCCAAAATTTCTCTTTTTACAAATATCGCCAATCGTGTTAAAACTGTTTCAACCGATGGTCTATTATAATGTCAATCGCAAAATACACTCGCTATAAAAAAAAAATTTTAGGACAAACATCATTTTTGTCATCGATATTGCGTTTGAATCCATTTTGCCATTCCCATTTTATACCAAACCTCCTTCTATATCCCAACTCTACCTAAACCTAAATCCCTTATTTGTAAACAATGAAGACTCAATGACGTCCCAAGACCAATTGAAATCAATTAAATCAAGATTACTGACTACCCATGTTATGTTGGCATCGATTATAATTGGGTTTATCGACTATTAAACTATTCCAATTAGTTATTGATTCCGAGTAAGGTGACTTTGTAATCGATCGATGTTGTGATATATCAATTTCGTGATAAATACTTTGTATAAATGTTATTATGTAGCTTCATTTAAGATGACAAAAAAAAATCTGAAAAAGTTTTTCTAACACAAACTTTGGAAACACACCCGATTTGAGTTTAATAATTATAATGGAGCAAAGCAACCTATGTAATTTCTTGATTTTTAATTTATCGAAGTAATACATGATATCTTTATATACAGATAAATAAATAAATATTCCACAACTTTCACACAACGCTATCTAGTCTCAAACTAAGCAGAGCTTGTATTATGAGTACTAGACAACTGATAAACATACTTATATATTTCTAAATACATACATAATTTAGATAAATTATACTCAGACACATAACAAATGATCGTGCTCATCACACAAACATTTGTCTTGGGTGGGAATCGAACCCACGAACTCCGGTATAGCAGTCAAGGCTACTAGCCACTAGATCAACAGGCCAGTCAAGATGGACTAACAGACGTTTCAACAGATTTTTGTCATAACCAAGTGGGTTTTGCATGGTGAACTCAACCACTCAGCTCACTCAGTAGTCTACATTTCCTATCTGACTACCCTGAGAAGAAATGTTGAAACAAACCCAGGGATTGGTGTCTTGACGAGGATTACCCCGCTGGAGCAGTAACTCCTGACACTCCTTTCCGCTCAACCGAAAACGGGAGGAGTCATCTCATGATTTTTCCTCGCGGTCTCCTTTAAAGTTCAAACCCAAAGTACAGTTAAGTGCCAAACTTAACAACGACTAAAACTGATTGTCGCAAACATTCGGCTATTACTAGCACTTATTACTATCGCGTCATTAAATCCTCGAGTATTCGTTATATCACGTAATTTAACTAGGTCAGGCCCCGTATTATGCGATTTTAAAATGATATGTCATTGTTAAAGGAAGATGCCGCTATGAAGCATAGAACGCTGTCTCGCTTTCGCGTATAAGAGAGTCTTGCTTTAAGATTTCATGGTACAGGGGCAGTTAGGGTTGTCAAGTATTCTATAGCAAATATTAGTATAGTATTTTGTGATGAGCTTTAAAATATATAGTCAACATGAATGAGCTATTAGAATTTTATGTAACGAGTGATGTTACTGTCTTGTCAGTTTAAAATATTGAAGCGTTTTGCCAATATAAGCGCTTATAGAAATATTGCCTATTTCCAAGTCGTGAAAGTTTATTTTTTTATACTCTTATGATGCTGTAACGTGAAGGGGGCTCCCTTCACGTTAGATTGAGTATAACCTCACGGTAGATTGAGCTACTGAAAACCTGCCAATTGAACAGATAGTTTAGTTTTTAGTGGCTTACATAGCGACTAAAAATATTGTTTTATTTGGCACGACACCACGAATACACTATCAATATTAATATAAATGTGTATGTCATTTATGATGTTTTTCATATTGTAAACGGAAAGACAGCGTTCTGCTGGGGAGCTTGTTGCGCCGTTTCTTCTCTCACAGCAAAAGTACTTAGGAAGCGGTGATGGGTTGTCGAAAATGAGAACTGTCCAATGTGATTTGATCTTCAAAAAGTGCTATTTAGTAGCCTCATTGAAATAAAAGACTTTAGATTTTGACAAGTGTTTGCAAAAACTCCGATGCATTGTGTATATCCATAATCTTAAAGGAAATCTGACACAACCAGAATAAGATCCATCAGGATCAACATTTTCACTTTTTCGAAAATTTGGCAAAACATTCAAAAAGTCTTTGCGCACTTTGGGTTAGAACTCGAGACCTTTGACTTGGATTTCCTTTCAGACTATCACAACACTATATATTACATACGTTTGACAACCCTACGTACAGCAAGGCTAATTCAGTGCAGTGTAGCGTCTTGTGACACTGATTTATATGTGGAACTTAATCCATTCAGCTCGCTAGATGGCGTTAGTATCTTCGTATAGTTGTAGTAAAATTATTGTAGTCATGGGTTAACAGAATCATTAAATTAGGTTAGGTACCTGTTTCATAATGCCTTTCAGATCAGATTCTAATGAAAACTGCTCGGATAGTCGGGTGGTAGAGAACACCACGCCAAACTCACTCTCCGCGACGTGTTGAATGTTCGATCCTCGCATAGGATTATTAATTATATCCACGAATGCTTGTGAATTTATTTATTTTTTGTTTCAAGAAATATTCCGTACGTGTAATTCCTACAAAGATTCAGGCTTAGCTGTAATACATGAACTACATTTGCAATCATTTGGTAATTCTTCCCCACCTTTCACCCAAACTCATTCAATTTTCAAATAGGCATGTATGTCTATGAAGACTCGTGCATAGTTCACCTTTGATACAAGACAGACTATAAATTGAAATCACTCTGAGCCCTATAAATCCATTTTTGCGTCAGGAGTAAAAGGAGTAATTCAAATCGCTAACGAGTTAATTTCAAAGAAAAATCAACCTTGACTCACTTGACTTTAGATCTATAATTAGTCGCTTCGATTAGTATCGCTATAATAAAATATTATTTTCAAAACCCTAAAAGTTTTTTTACATTCAAAGTAAGATCAAAGAATCAAATGCAAGCAAAGCATGGCCTAACTAACATCCGTATTCCTTCCTCTTTGACAAACAGAGATACTCCAAGCATTTCTTTTTACCATCAAAAGCATTGGAAAATGAACCTTATTTCCAGGGCAGGATACCTCAAAATCGTCTGTTCACAAATGTATGAAACTGGATATAGAAAATTATACTTTAACTCTTTAAGATAAGGTGTAAATTTGTTTGCGGGTGCATTCATACGTGTTTTCCTGTATTTTCTCATTATAAATGTAAAAGATCTGGTTTTTATAGCCTTTTTACTTAACAAAGATTGCCACATCGTATTTTGCAATACGATGTGGCAATCTTTATTATGTAAGTATTTATTTTTGTTCGTATTTTTTATCGATATATTAAGATGGTCGTATATATTTGATTTTAATTAATAGATTTAAAGAATCTAAAGACCCAAGTTTTCAAATGTCCATTAATTTTATCAGCCGGTCCAGCCGTGTTTATAGTTTTAAATTGCGTTGTCGTCGGATTTGAAACTACCTTGATAATTTCAGCCTGCTAGATGATCGGAAAGTGCCTCAAAATTGAGTTGCAAAAATCCAACCGGCACGATAAACAAACAAACAAACAAGAAAGTGAGTTTTTAAAAACGTGAAAAAATGACGAAAATAACTTCGAGACATCTAAAATCTATCCAGACTTAATTTAAAACTGTTACATAACCCCATACCATATTAAGCATCATTCAAATTTAACTTATTTGAACTTTAACTAAAAGCTTATGTATAAGAATCATTAATCTTTGCCTATCTGACAGTTTGAGAATGGGTCCTACTCGGCCGATGGGGACTAGGTTCATAGCTCATACTATGTCTGTAGGAATCTCGAGTGCTCTATAGTAAGGCCAACGAGACGAGATAAAGAATGTTAACAAACTTTCAGGGGTCCATGACATTTTTATTCGAATAAACTATTGTAAGTTCGAATTTTGACAAAAATGAAGGAATGAACTTGTTCACAACATGGCGGACCAGAGACCAGAGACTCAGTCTATTTAGGAGCCTGCCGGGGCAGTGGGATTGTCCGATAGCGTTACCGTGGCCCCGGTGCACGGAGGGCAAAGGAAGGAACATTGGTGGGTTTTAGTCAGTAGAAGTCTAGACTCTCCCTGATGATTTGCCATCTGGAAAATGGGGAATACGTCATTTATAGAGGTCCAAGAATTGCGTTTTTATTTTAATTTGATCTTACAAGGAGATTCGTGAAACATGAATAAAGATTTTGGATAAAACTAGTAGAATCTTAATAAAGAAACCATCTTACCAAATTTCTGAGTTAGCTTTCGGAAATAAAATATGTACTGGGTCATTCGAATATTCACATTACGGATGCGGTCCTAGAATAAGGCTATCCGACCCACATTTTTACCCGTCTGTCTACACTATGTTCTGTACTGTCATTTTATTCTACACTAGCTGTTGCCTGCGACTTCGTCCTCGTGGTTGGAAGATCTTGAACCGTTTTCGCAGCGCACGCAACGGAAGCCCTCAAAGTTGAATAATTATAATTTTCGATTCCGTCTCTTCCCGTTTCTTCCACATTTTCCATTGTATCTTCGCTCCTATTAGTCGCAGCATGATATTATATAGCCTTCCTTAAATAAATGGTTTATTTAACACAAAAATATTTCTTCAATTCAAACCAGTAGTTCCTGAGATTAGCGCGTTCAAACAAACAAACAAACTCTTCAGCTTTAATAATAATAGTACAGATTATACTATTCTTCGTCGAATGGTATTTACTGGTAAAATTACCAGTATCTATATCCACTTGGTTAGTAAACTATATACGCAATAATAGCCATGTAGGTCACTGTTTGCGTCAGTTAAGTAAACAACTACGGGTTGACAAGCATGTATGTGTAGATCAATCTCGGCAAACAGTAATTACAGGGCTTCGTATCAGCATATCCAGTAATTTGATCGAATGACGTAGTTACTTGGTTGATATAAAGCTTCTTCGGTAAATTGCAAGTGAGAAGTCTCTTTGATCATGTTTTTGATAATTTTAGTTATTATTTATATTTTTATGCGACTTGTTTGTGATATAAACAAGTTCATCCCAAAAAATTTTATACTTAAAAACGCCACTTATAATTTAGAGCTTTGACTGCGCGGTTAGCCAAGGGGTTGGGGTCAAAAAGATTGCAGCGTGTTGCGGGTTCAATCCTGCGTAGAACAAGAGTTTGCGTGATCCACGAATGCTTGTTTTGAGTTTGGGCGTCTTTGTGCATGTGACTTGGCGACCCAGGAATTAAATTCCTTAGTGCGGATGTCGTTTTTTTTAAATAAGAAGAGCTTTGTTTAGGTGCTTTTTAATTTTGATGTTGTCATACTTAAAAATCCCTACCACACTTTACTTTGACATCACAGAGAATTTTGTCTTGTATTTAATAAGTTTCTAAAACAAGTCTGCATATTAGTTTACGCACAATGATAATTAGCGATCTATGTAATACCAGTAAGCTATCCTCAATGTCATTTACAAATGAATTTCGGAAAAAAGCTCTGTAATCGATACATTGTCTCAAAGAAAAAATGAATGGCTTAATAATTATCACTTCCAATATTTCCATGAAAAAAAAGGTTTATAAGTTTTTAATGTAGAATAAATGTCTTCATGGGTTGGAATTCAAAATGTCTTCATTCAACAAGAAATATGTGCTCTCAAGGGCCATCGACCAGTTTATTTATGGTTTTAAATTGAGACAAAATGACATACCATTTTTCTTTCTGGTTGTCCAGTATTTGTTGTTTCTTATTTCTTATTTCCTTGCATAATAGGGGTTTCGAATAAATCTAAAACTTGACATAAATCTAAAAGTCCGTAGATAAATTTGCAAGGTCTCTCACACAGTTTTCCAAAAAATATTAAATACTTATTTCTTTCATTTTATAATATAATCAAAAAGTAAAGAAGATTAAAAACACTTAAGATTATGAAATGTATGGTAGTGGGGGGCTAGTAACATCACTTGCTAGTAAAAAGCGTACTGGTCAGTGATTTCAAATGAGATTTATTTACGAGATAAAAATACGTATCCAATCATTGGCCTAGCCAAACTATGTTGGGGTCGGCTACCAGTCCAACCGGTTTCAGCTAAGTACCAGTGATTTACAAGGAGCGACTGCCTATCTGACCTCAACCCAGTTACCTGGGCAACACGATACCCCTTGGTTAGACTGGCTGTCAGACTTTTTCAAGCTTCTGACTACCTGTAATGACTGTCAAAGGTGTAGGAATAACAGCCGGGACCCACAATTTACCGTGCCTTCCGAAACACGGAGGAACTCGTTATGACAAAGATGGTCACCCATCTACAGACCAACCGCGTCAAGCATAGCTTAACCTGTGATCGTATCACTTATGCGGTTATAGCTTAGCCACGAGCTTCTCTATAAAAATACGTATCCAATATTTATTGGAAATCAGTCCAACCTATGTTTTTCGTCAAATACGGGGTATTTAGCTAGGCTATTATTTTATATCCATTTACTCACACTAATCTAACCAGGGTCTAAGCTAGTTGGAAAATTCCGATGAATATTCTCAATTAAATCATTATTTAATTACTAATTATGAATTACACTGACGAAAGTTATTTCAATAATGTTGTTGTTCTTGTCCATCGCAGAAAAAAGGCATTTATGCAAATTTTATAACTTGATTTTTACAAGAATCTTTAGAAATTGGATTATAATTTATTAAAAAATCCTAATTTTCGTTAGAAATTTATAAAAAACAAATAAAAAGAAGCAATCATTTTAATTACCTTTCGTTATTCGGTAAACAAAACTTTTAAGGATTTGTTTTCTTAATGGTCCTAAAATATATCCTTGAGAAATACCTTCCTTAATTAAAATAAATTCTTTTATTTTTGGAAGCTTGTTTTTATGAATTGATAAGAAATGTTTTTTTTTGCCCGATTAATGTTCCGAGATCATGTTAAATAATAGAAAAACTTCATTAATGACTGAAAAATTGATAACAAAATATGGTTCACTCAATCAAAAGCCTTTGTATGTTATATTAATTAAATAGATCATGCAACTTTATTTTGAATCTTTGTATGAGACACTCATTTGTGTTTTATTTTTATTATCATTTTCCTGGGGTAAATTAGTAATAATAACTTAAAAAAAAGTTTTACTCGGCATCGCCCGACCAGTTTCGTACCCAACCGATGGTAATATAAACTATGTAGGATAAGATAGCGCCCTTAATCGATAGTAAGTCAACCTCATCGCTCTCATGTATTCCTCAATGACACCAATTTGGTTTGAAACTAATCCGGTATTCCTGATAAATATTCCTGAATATATTGAATGAATATTTTTGTGACATGCAGATACCTAAAAGTTTAGGCATTCATTTTGTTCCAACCCTGACTATCCATAAAACCCGCGACACATTTAACCCATAATTTATAATAGAAGATAATAAATTTAACAAAGATTAAATAATTCAAAAGATACACATTAAATTTCCTCGTAAATTCTCAAAGCAACCACGAAGAAGGCTACACAAATTCCTGCTTTAAACGCCGACGAAATGCTTCAAGTTTGGTTCCGACTACAAAAATATTCCAAATGTTTTTAAAGAAAACTGTTTGGACTAAAGACAGTTTTGTAAAAGGCAGAAGTGGGTGTATGTTACCGAGAACATTCTGGAAAGAGTATCTCGTTAAAAAGGGGTTAAAAGGAGGTTGCAAATTGGACTAAAGTTTATAGGATAACTACGAAATACTCTTTGGGATGCATAATTTTATATGAGTGTACGCTTGAGTATAATTTAGTATAATTTGAATTATCAGAAAATTACATATTAAAACAGTTGCTGGAATTAAGACCTGCAACTATGTGCATAATAATTCAATCTTTGAAACCTTTTGACCTCTTTGACCTTTGTTTAGTCCTAGCTACCGCATTAGGTTAAGTAACCTGTAATGGTAGATTAGTGTAATAATTAAATAATAAATTTATATTTTTACTAGCTGACCTGTCAAACTTTGTTTTGCCTTATAAATTCTAGTTTAGACAAAAAGTGAATACCACATTATAATAAAATAAAAACAAAAAAAAATCGTCCAAAGTATAAATTATATTGAGAGCAACCTTTATCACTTAGAGACCTACTGCCTGAGACTACTCAGACCTACTGAATACGCATATAAAATTTGGTAAAAGTCGTTAAAGCCGTTTCGGAGGAGTACGGTAACTAACATCGTGACACGGGAATTTTTTATGTTAGAAGATTAGTAGATGTATGCCTAATTTTGTTTGTAATCAAATTACCGCAATAAAATCGAAACGACAAAAATTACTTTCTGCCAGATATGGCTCAATCCGTTCGGAAGCTATAGTGCCAGAGATGGACGGACAGACATATACCTATAGACTCGAAAACCTTGTAACTCCCCTCTTTTCGAGTCAGTGTGTTTTGGACGATAAATTAATTTCCATTGTATTACAAGATGGCAGAGCGTACGAAAATGTGTACTATCTTTCTAACACAATTTTCAAAATGATGGGGTTATGGGTGAGGATAAAAATTATGGACGGCCTTCCAAAAGGCTATGTATATTTTCTTTCTTAGCTGTTGTTTTAAGTGAAGTGGGGTTTATGTAATAAAATCCTATGACACTAGATGCCGACTCCGATATTTCTCGGGAACTACACATATAAAGTATGCAAGTACCCCTTTACCGTGTTTCGGAACTTTGACAGTCGTTTGATAGTCAGAAGTTAGAAATTCTGACAGCCAGTCTGACAAGGGGTATCGTTTTGTCCAGGTAACTGGGTTGAGGAGATCAGCTGATAATCAAAAAGAATTTTCACCTAGGAATGACTGAAATGCTGAAACCATATTTAAAACAGGTATGAAACTACTTAATTTACAAAATAATATTCACATTAATAAGAACAGAGTTTAGTCCAACCTCTCTCGAAAACAGAACATAATCTTACCTAACAATGTATTTAATTAAGCAAACCGTTAGAATTACTGCGACAGTGCGGTTAAACCAGGTGGCATTTAACATCTTCAAGTAGAATAGTTGTGGGAGAGAGATGCCGATATAGCCTGTATAGTGTTATCTCCCTCACGCATCTACAGCGGTTTCACTTTAAGGGGTGGTAGGGCACAGGTGGTCTACAGTTATAAATAACGATGGTTAAGCCTCTAACTAACTTGAATACAGGTTTAAACGGTTTGAAAATGGGTTACAAATGAGTTGGATTTGTCTGTTTTATTTTATTTGGTTGGGTAGAAGATATAAGTTATGATTTATAACTGCCCTGTTTTTTTCAAATTTTTAATAGTATCTTCGCTCCTATAAACGCAGCGTGATGGTTTATGGCCTAAAGCCTTCCTCGATGAATGGTCTATTCAACACAAAAAGAATTTTCAATTTGGACCAGTTGTTCCTGAGATTAGCGTGTTCAAACAAACAAACAAACTCTTCAGCTTTATATATTAGTATAGAAGTATAGATATACATTGGGGATGCTGGATTTGTTTTTTTTACTTGATATGAACTGTTATTTCAAAAATCTGTATGTAAATTGAATTGTTTTATTGAACAGTAAAATTAGAACGATTAAGGGAGAGAAAAAATAATAAATAAAAATGATTATCTAATAAATTGATGGCTGCAGTAACCTTGTTTAATCTCACTTTTCTAGCTACAGCCTACAAAGTTAAAATATTATGTTCATGAGACACGGCCTGATGTCAGGCGATCGGATAGAGACACGTTCTTACAACTGAGCCTTCATCATCACTTTCTAAATCGGGTTATTAATTTTTATTTAATGAAAAAAAGCAACTGCCCCCGTAAAGAATTTAATCCTTCCGTCGCGAAGGGTTTTAAAAACTAGGCTTCAAAATCGTTGAATACCCATTAATTTACTAATGCCCACTTAAACCCATCCTTAAATCATCGAAAGACACTAATTACTAAGTTAATTGATTCAGGGGTAACAAATTAGTAGGCTGTCAGTAACAGAGCTGACCTCAAGTGAGATGCATCACCCTATAAGTATAAGCTATGTGGCATTATGGACATATTATACACATCCTTAATATTGACGCCTTATTACCCCTCCTTAACGAAGGGCAAAAATGGGGGGTCAAAAGGTATATGAAGTCATTTTTTGTCTGTACTCAACTAACTGTGTACCTTATTTGGCACACAGTTTATTACCAGGATTAACACACATGAAAAATGTGACCAGCAATTTTTGGGTATTTTGAAATTAAAGGGGGGGGGGGTTCACTATTATAAACGCGAAGGCTTGTGAGGATGTTCAAATGTTTGTTGTTCAAGCAAAAACTACTGGATGGATTTTGAGGAAACTTAGCGGAAATTTAGGCTATATTTTATCCCAACATTCCCTCGGAAGCGGGAACCACCGCGAGCTTTAAACTTAAGTCCACGCAGGCGGGGTGGCAAGTTACAACTGGTGCCATATAAAATTCATATTTAATATTAAACCCTTGCATTTACCTACACAAAATCCATTTGCATGATTACAAAGCATATTCCGACTTGCTTTACTCGTTAAGCATATTGTAAACGAAGGCTCAAAGCAAAACAATAACTTTATTAATGAACATATGAGATTTAGACAACATTCCCCCGTACCAAGTTATGAAGTAAGACTGCAGTAATCGTGGAAGCAGGATGGAGCTCTGTAGCGCGTATCGATGAATCTCACTCCCACACTGGCAACAGTTCTGATTTAAGAGATCGTGGTTGGCGGTCGTTGCGTAATTATGAAAGGCTTTTGTAGTTAGATTATGTTGATCATGTTTCAGTTATATTCAAAAGGAATATCTGTGTTATATCTAATAGCAATGTTTTTTTCCTTTAAAACTGTTTTATTCACACCTTGACTCAGGACAACCATTATTAGATCATACAAATAGTTTTCCTAAGCACGGTTTGACGTAGTGATCCCAACCACTAGCCTTTTAATGATTAGGGGCAGTGGTTTTTCTTCTTCACTTTCCCTAGCCTATGCTGGTGTCGGCTTCCAGCCCAATAAGATTAACTTAATAATTAAAAAAAAAAAGACCGAATATTATAAGTGCGACAATTTGTAATTGACAAGCGTTTGTGTGATCCACGAATGTTTGTTCTGAGTATGGGTGTCTTTGCGCAAATTGCGATTTGCCACGGGCGGGCCCGCGGGAAACAGCTAGTCTAAGCATAAACAACATCTTCAGAGTTCATTGAACCTATAATATTTGCAATCACAAAACTACATGACATCATAGTACTCATAAATATGAAAATAATATTCAGAATAGTTCAAACAACATTCGATTTCGACCCGACATACCAAAATCGTTTTATCATAAAAAATATTTCGTAAAATTTCCCTCTACGTACGAGTATAATTTGATAGGTATCACGTATTTAGGAAAAGCATAGCAATAGAAAGTGGAGTTATCTGACGATATTATGATATCCTATTAATATTATAAATGCGAAAGTTTGTGTGTACGGATGTCAGGATGTTAGTTCCTCTTTTGCCCAAAAACCACTGAACGGATTTAGACGAAACTTTGTACACAGATAGTTTATAACCAGGATTAACACATAGGCTAGTTTTTCTCCCGAGATTTTGTTCCCGTGGGATCATTTTCGGTATATAGCGGGGGGCGGCAACGGCTTGTAAAATTATAAATCTAATTGCAACAATATCGTTCACTTAATAGAGGTAATGTTTTGCATAATATCTGAGAGATGTCTTGCACTTGCATCAGCATTATAATGTAACTTTAATACGATGTTTTAGACCCAATATTTTACGGATCGCCCCTTCAATACACACGATTTTTGCAATTAATTTAAAAAATCAAAGATTATCAAAATGAAAATTACATTACATCCTACTACTATTATAAAGGCGAAAGTTTGTAAGTATGGATGTATGGATGTTTGTTACTCTTTCACGTAAAAACTATTGAATGGATTTGAATGAAACTTTACCACAATATAGCTTTTACATCAGAATAACACATAGGCTACAATTTTTGAGGTTTCTAATATGAGGTCGTAAAAAAACACATTTTTTGCGCTTACATTGCAAACGCTGACTGAATCCTACAAGATGGCAGATAGATAGATAGAAGGCAGGTATAAATTATAACTTATATCTTCTAACCACGCGGACGAAGTCGCGGGCAACAGCTAGTTATCAATAATTGTACAATTTTTGCTATAAATTCACGTACCACTGCTATTGCCGTATACGTGATAGTGTTCCCAGAGTATTTTCGCATTACGTAGGAATAAGAATTTAATTTCAGTCGCTACTAGGGTGACAATGATTTATGACCATTCGGGATTTATGTAATAATGTGAGGACTCTTCAAAACTGAGACTTTGTCACCGCAATGGAAGAAAATGTAAGAGCTTTAGTTAGATATTATTCTTGGACTTGAGTCAGGAAATAAATCTTTCTTTCCTAGCTTTTCTAGGCTAGATAGTTGAGTTAATGAATTTTCATTTACTCACACTGGGTAAGCTTTTTTTGTCCATTGTTATAGTCAGTCATCCAAACGTGCTATACTATATATGAGAATATACATATATACGGTACATATTTAGTGGTTTCTTAGGTTTACGCGAATATTAGACATTGAAATGAAACTACTTTTACGGATTTTATCGCGGTTTAATTTTAGATTTTAGTTCCCGACGTTTCGAAACCTTTGCAGGTATCATGGTCACGGGCAGACTGAGATGGCGTTCGTCTTGACAGGAGATGTTGCTCGTTCTACCTTCATATTTTAATTAATTATTTGTGGTCCGACCTACGCAGTATGAGCTCACTGTGTCTTGATGTCTTGCAGCGCTGCTCTTGGGTTTGGCCTTGAGTTTATTTATTATTGGATCCCAAGTAGGTGATATCTTCCAGCCATCTTCTCTATTGAAATTAGGGTGTTTTTTAATCTCAATAGCCTCGCGAAACATCCTAGGTAGGAATTTGGATTCTTTAGCGAGGATCTGTGGTTGGTCAAATCTAATATAATGGCTGGAACCTTCAGCATGTTCGGCGACTGCAGACTTCGTTGAGCGGCGGTGTTTCACGTCAGCTATGTGTTCTTTAACGCGGGTCCCTATGCTTCGTTTGGTTTGACCGATGTAAGAGAGGCCGCAGTCACAATCTAGTTTGTATACTCCTGCATCTTGTAGAGGTATGTGACACTTGACGGATGGTAAGGACTGGCTAATCTTCTTGGGCGGCTTGAAGTATGTTTTAATTGAAGCTCGCTTCAGGATGTAACCAATCTTGTCAGTGACTCCTCTGACGTATGGTAGTACAGCAGGCAAACGATCAACAGTGGCTGGCTTCACTCGGTTTCTGTGACGGGGCCGTGGAACTTGGAGCTTGTTGTCTCGCAGTACTTGCTTGACGTGTTGAAGCTCAGCGGCAAGGTGTCTGTCATCACAGAGTCCGTGTGCTCTCTGAAACAAAGATTTTCCCACGGTAGCTAACTGTTTAGGGTGGTGGTGAGATTCACCGTTTAAGTACCTATCTGTATGGGTCTTCTTTCGATACACGGTGTGACTTATGGTCTGATCAGGATTTCTTTTAACTAATATGTCTAAGAAGGCAAGAGATTTATTATCCTCCAACTCCATAGTGAATTGAATTTTGTTATTAATGGAGTTGAGATGTTTTAAAAATGCATTTACTTGACTAGATGGTAAAACTGTGAAAGTATCATCTACGTACCGTTTGTAAAACCTGGGAGTGAAAGGAGCTGTTTTTAAGGCTGTCTCCTCGAAGTCTTCCATAAATATATCGGCGACTACAGGGGATACAGGCGAGCCCATCGCTACACCATCTACTTGTACATAGAATTTATTGTTCCACAGTAGGTAGCCAGATGTGAGGCAGTGCTCGAGAAGTTCTGCATATTCTAGAGGTAGGTTGTTCTCTGCTAGCTTCTTGGAAACAATTTCAATACAATCCTTAACTGGTAGGCATGTAAACAAGGACTGTACGTCGAAACTAACCATTACTTCATTGTCATGAAGATGTAGATGTTTAATCTCATTGACAAAGTGGTATGAATCCTTCACAAACGCTGTAGTGTTGCCTCTGAGTGGTGAGAGTGTTTTCGCGACGTGCTGAGCCAATCTGTAGGTTGGTGTGTCGATTTGGCTTACAATAGGACGTAGCGGGGCGTTTGGTTTGTGTATCTTTGGCAACCCATACAGTTTAGGTGGTTTTGCGCATGTAGGTATTAAGTAGGTAACATCTAGACTTAATGCTTCGGAGTGTTTCTTAACCAAGGCGGTGGTAGTTGTTAACACCTTTTTGGTAGGATCAGTTTTCACTGGTTTATATGTGCTTGCGTCCGACAATAGATCTTCTATTTTAGCATTGTAGTCCGATGTATCCATGACGACCGTAGCGTTTCCCTTATCTGCACGGAGTATAGTTACATCTTGTCTGTTTTTGAGGTTCTTTAAAGCGAGATGTTCGGCTTTAGGGAGGTTTGGTTTGGGCACTACACTTCGACGTAAAACAGATGATATATCTTGGCGTATCGCCTCCAAATCTTCCTTCCTCACGTTATTGTTGAACAGGCAAGTCTCAACATTGCAAATAATGTCCTCGTACGGTATTCTACGCGGTGTTACAGCGAAATTTAAACCTTTTTGTAGTACTTGCACGGTCGGTGGATCTAACGTTTGTTTTGACAGATTTATAACTGCGCGTGATTGGTTGACGTTTGGGCGGGCGCGTTCCGTTTTCGTTTATTGTTTTGTTTGACGCGTTCGATTTTGAATTTAATTTTTTCATATTTATTTATTAAGTTCTGTTTGCTTTCGAGATATTTGGTGTTTTCGCGCTTGTTTAGTTTTTTCGAAGCATGTATTAAAATCGAAAGTTGATAAAACTGTTTTTCAAATCATTAGTCACGATCTCAACGGTTTTGTTTAAATTTTGTAGGTCGGAACGAGTTTCATGAATTTTTAGGACGAGTAACTTTTGCTTGCCTGATGGAGGATCTTGGCGCTCCCTCGTATGTCTTTCTTAGGTGATATCTTGAGACACGTTGGGATGAGATTGTGGTCACGGCATCTCTTCAAGAATGCTAAAGATGTTGTATATCTTGCGCGCTTAGTCTTGAGATCTTCCAACCGGCGTATTTTGTTTGCTATGTCCAGTCCGTACTGGGTTACATAGTGGTTTCTTAGGTTTACGCGAATATTAGACATTGAAATGAAACTACTTTTACGGATTTTATCGCGGTTTAATTTTAGATTTTAGTTCCCGACGTTTCGAAACCTTTGCAGGTATCATGGTCACGGGCAGACTGAGATGGCGTTCGTCTTGACAGAAGATGTTGCTCGTTCTACCTTCATATTTTAATTAATTATTTGTGGTCCGACCTACGCAGTATGAGCTCACTGTGTCTTGATGTCTTGCAGCGCTGCTCTTGGGTTTGGCCTTGAGTTTATTTATTATTGGATCCCAAGTAGGTGATATCTTCCAGCCATCTTCTCTATTGAAATTAGGGTGTTTTTTAATCTCAATAGCCTCGCGAAACATCCTAGGTAGGAATTTGGATTCTTTAGCGAGGATCTGTGGTTGGTCAATCTAATATAATGGCTGGAACCTTCAGCATGTTCGGCGACTGCAGACTTCGTTGAGCGGCGGTGTTTCACGTCAGCTATGTGTTCTTTAACGCGGGTCCCTATGCTTCGTTTGGTTTGACCGATGTAAGAGAGGCCGCAGTCACAATCTAGTTTGTATACTCCTGCATCTTGTAGAGGTATGTGACACTTGACGGATGGTAAGGACTGGCTAATCTTCTTGGGCGGCTTGAAGTATGTTTTAATTGAAGCTCGCTTCAGGATGTAACCAATCTTGTCAGTGACTCCTCTGACGTATGGTAGTACAGCAGGCAAACGATCAACAGTGGCTGGCTTCACTCGGTTTCTGTGACGGGGCCGTGGAACTTGGAGCTTGTTGTCTCGCAGTACTTGCTTGACGTGTTGAAGCTCAGCGGCAAGGTGTCTGTCATCACAGAGTCCGTGTGCTCTCTGAAACAAAGATTTTCCCACGGTAGCTAACTGTTTAGGGTGGTGGTGAGATTCACCGTTTAAGTACCTATCTGTATGGGTCTTCTTTCGATACACGGTGTGACTTATGGTCTGATCAGGATTTCTTTTAACTAATATGTCTAAGAAGGCAAGAGATTTATTATCCTCCAACTCCATAGTGAATTGAATTTTGTTATTAATGGAGTTGAGATGTTTTAAAAATGCATTTACTTGACTAGATGGTAAAACTGTGAAAGTATCATCTACGTACCGTTTGTAAAACCTGGGAGTGAAAGGAGCTGTTTTTAAGGCTGTCTCCTCGAAGTCTTCCATAAATATATCGGCGACTACAGGGGATACAGGCGAGCCCATCGCTACACCATCTACTTGTACATAGAATTTATTGTTCCACAGTAGGTAGCCAGATGTGAGGCAGTGCTCGAGAAGTTCTGCATATTCTAGAGGTAGGTTGTTCTCTGCTAGCTTCTTGGAAACAATTTCAATACAATCCTTAACTGGTAGGCATGTAAACAAGGACTGTACGTCGAAACTAACCATTACTTCATTGTCATGAAGATGTAGATGTTTAATCTCATTGACAAAGTGGTATGAATCCTTCACAAACGCTGTAGTGTTGCCTCTGAGTGGTGAGAGTGTTTTCGCGACGTGCTGAGCCAATCTGTAGGTTGGTGTGTCGATTTGGCTTACAATAGGACGTAGCGGGGCGTTTGGTTTGTGTATCTTTGGCAACCCATACAGTTTAGGTGGTTTTGCGCATGTAGGTATTAAGTAGGTAACATCTAGACTTAATGCTTCGGAGTGTTTCTTAACCAAGGCGGTGGTAGTTGTTAACACCTTTTTGGTAGGATCAGTTTTCACTGGTTTATATGTGCTTGCGTCCGACAATAGATCTTCTATTTTAGCATTGTAGTCCGATGTATCCATGACGACCGTAGCGTTTCCCTTATCTGCACGGAGTATAGTTACATCTTGTCTGTTTTTGAGGTTCTTTAAAGCGAGATGTTCGGCTTTAGGGAGGTTTGGTTTGGGCACTACACTTCGACGTAAAACAGATGATATATCTTGGCGTATCGCCTCCAAATCTTCCTTCCTCACGTTATTGTTGAACAGGCAAGTCTCAACATTGCAAATAATGTCCTCGTACGGTATTCTACGCGGTGTTACAGCGAAATTTAAACCTTTTTGTAGTACTTGCACGGTCGGTGGATCTAACGTTTGTTTTGACAGATTTATAACTGCGCGTGATTGGTTGACGTTTGGCGGCGCGTTCCGTTTTCGTTTATTGTTTTGTTTGACGCGTTCGATTTTGAATTTAATTTTTCATATTTATTTATTAAGTTCTGTTTGCTTTCGAGATATTTGGTGTTTTCGCGCTTGTTTAGTTTTTCGAAGCATGTATTAAAATCGAAAGTTGATAAAACTGTTTTCAAATCATTAGTCACGATCTCAACGGTTTTGTTTAAATTTTGTAGGTCGGAACGAGTTTCATGAATTTTTAGGACGAGTAACTTTTTGCTTGCCTGATGGAGGATCTTGGCGCTCCCTCGTATGTCTTTCTTAGGTGATATCTTGAGACACGTTGGGATGAGATTGTGGTCACGGCATCTCTTCAAGAATGCTAAAGATGTTGTATATCTTGCGCGCTTAGTCTTGAGATCTTCCAACCGGCGTATTTTGTTTGCTATGTCCAGTCCGTACTGGGTTACATAGTGGTTTCTTAGGTTTACGCGAATATTAGACATTGTGTAGTGCCCAAACCAAACCTCCCTAAAGCCGAACATCTCGCTTTAAAGAACCTCAAAAACAGACAAGATGTAACTATACTCCGTGCAGATAAGGGAAACGCTACGGTCGTCATGGATACATCGGACTACAATGCTAAAAATAGAAGATCTATTGTCGGACGCAAGCACATATAAACCAGTGAAAACTGATCCTACCAAAAAGGTGTTAACAACTACCACCGCCTTGGTTAAGAAACACTCCGAAGCATTAAGTCTAGATGTTACCTACTTAATACCTACATGCGCAAAACCACCTAAACTGTATGGGTTGCCAAAGATACACAAACCAAACGCCCCGCTACGTCCTATTGTAAGCCAAATCGACACACCAACCTACAGATTGGCTCAGCACGTCGCGAAAACACTCTCACCACTCAGAGGCAACACTACAGCGTTTGTGAAGGATTCATACCACTTTGTCAATGAGATTAAACATCTACATCTTCATGACAATGAAGTAATGGTTAGTTTCGACGTACAGTCCTTGTTTACATGCCTACCAGTTAAGGATTGTATTGAAATTGTTTCCAAGAAGCTAGCAGAGAACAACCTACCTCTAGAATATGCAGAACTTCTCGAGCACTGCCTCACATCTGGCTACCTACTGTGGAACAATAAATTCTATGTACAAGTAGATGGTGTAGCGATGGGCTCGCCTGTATCCCCTGTAGTCGCCGATATATTTATGGAAGACTTCGAGGAGACAGCCTTAAAAACAGCTCCTTTCACTCCCAGGTTTTACAAACGGTACGTAGATGATACTTTCACAGTTTTACCATCTAGTCAAGTAAATGCATTTTTAAAACATCTCAACTCCATTAATAACAAATTCAATTCACTATGGAGTTGGAGGATAATAAATCTCTTGCCTTCTTAGACATATTAGTTAAAAGAAATCCTGATCAGACCATAAGTCACACCGTGTATCGAAAGAAGACCCATACAGATAGGTACTTAAACGGTGAATCTCACCACCACCCTAAACAGTTAGCTACCGTGGGAAAATCTTTGTTTCAGAGAGCACACGGACTCTGTGATGACAGACACCTTGCCGCTGAGCTTCAACACGTCAAGCAAGTACTGCGAGACAACAAGCTCCAAGTTCCACGGCCCCGTCACAGAAACCGAGTGAAGCCAGCCACTGTTGATCGTTTGCCTGCTGTACTACCATACGTCAGAGGAGTCACTGACAAGATTGGTTACATCCTGAAGCGAGCTTCAATTAAAACATACTTCAAGCCGCCCAAGAAGATTAGCCAGTCCTTACCATCCGTCAAGTGTCACATACCTCTACAAGATGCAGGAGTATACAAACTAGATTGTGACTGCGGCCTCTCTTACATCGGTCAAACCAAACGAAGCATAGGGACCCGCGTTAAAGAACACATAGCTGACGTGAAACACCGCCGCTCAACGAAGTCTGCAGTCGCCGAACATGCTGAAGGTTCCAGCCATTATATTAGATTTGACCAACCACAGATCCTCGCTAAAGAATCCAAATTCCTACCTAGGATGTTTCGCGAGGCTATTGAGATTAAAAAACACCCTAATTTCAATAGAGAAGATGGCTGGAAGATATCACCTACTTGGGATCCAATAATAAATAAACTCAAGGCCAAACCCAAGAGCAGCGCTGCAAGACATCAAGACACAGTGAGCTCATACTGCGTAGGTCGGACCACAAATAATTAATTAAAATATGAAGGTAGAACGAGCAACATCTCCTGTCAAGACGAACGCCATCTCAGTCTGCCCGTGACCATGATACCTGCAAAGGTTTCGAAACGTCGGGAACTAAAATCTAAAATTAAACCGCGATAAAATCCGTAAAAGTAGTTTCATTTCAATGTCTATATTCGCGTAAACCTAAGAAACCACTATGTAACCCAGTACGGACTGGACATAGCAAACAAAATACGCCGGTTGGAAGATCTCAAGACTAAGCGCGCAAGATATACAACATCTTTAGCATTCTTGAAGAGATGCCGTGACCACAATCTCATCCCAACGTGTCTCAAGATATCACCTAAGAAAGACATACGAGGGAGCGCCAAGATCCTCCATCAGGCAAGCAAAAAGTTACTCGTCCTAAAAATTCATGAAACTCGTTCCGACCTACAAAATTTAAACAAAACCGTTGAGATCGTGACTAATGATTTGAAAACAGTTTTATCAACTTTCGATTTTAATACATGCTTCGAAAAACTAAACAAGCGCGAAAACACCAAATATCTCGAAAGCAAACAGAACTTAATAAATAAATATGAAAAATTAAATTCAAAATCGAACGCGTCAAACAAAACAATAAACGAAAACGGAACGCGCCCGCCAAACGTCAACCAATCACGCGCAGTTATAAATCTGTCAAAACAAACGTTAGATCCACCGACCGTGCAAGTACTACAAAAAGGTTTAAATTTCGCTGTAACACCGCGTAGAATACCGTACGAGGACATTATTGCCAATGTTGAGACTTGCCTGTTCAACAATAACGTGAGGAAGGAAGATTTGGAGGCGATACGCCAAGATATATCATCTGTTTTACGTCGAAGTGTAGTGCCCAAACCAAACCTCCCTAAAGCCGAACATCTCGCTTTAAAGAACCTCAAAAACAGACAAGATGTAACTATACTCCGTGCAGATAAGGGAAACCGCTACGGTCGTCATGGATACATCGGACTACAATGCTAAAATAGAAGATCTATTGTCGGACGCAAGTACATATAAACCAGTGAAAACTGATCCTACCAAAAAGGTGTTAACAACTACCACCGCCTTGGTTAAGAAACACTCCGAAGCATTAAGTCTAGATGTTACCTACTTAATACCTACATGCGCAAAACCACCTAAACTGTATGGGTTGCCAAAGATACACAAACCAAACGCCCCGCTACGTCCTATTGTAAGCCAAATCGACACACCAACCTACAGATTGGCTCAGCACGTCGCGAAAACACTCTCACCACTCAGAGGCAACACTACAGCGTTTGTGAAGGATTCATACCACTTTGTCAATGAGATTAAACATCTACATCTTCATGACAATGAAGTAATGGTTAGTTTCGACGTACAGTCCTTGTTTACATGCCTACCAGTTAAGGATTGTATTGAAATTGTTTCCAAGAAGCTAGCAGAGAACAACCTACCTCTAGAATATGCAGAACTTCTCGAGCACTGCCTCACATCTGGCTACCTACTGTGGAACAATAAATTCTATGTACAAGTAGATGGTGTAGCGATGGGCTCGCCTGTATCCCCTGTAGTCGCCGATATATTCATGGAAGACTTCGAGGAGACAGCCTTAAAAACAGCTCCTTTCACTCCCAGGTTTACAAACGGTACGTAGATGATACTTTCACAGTTTTACCATCTAGTCAAGTAAATGCATTTTTAAAACATCTCAACTCCATCAATAACAAAATTCAATTCACTATGGAGTTGGAGGATAATAAATCTCTTGCCTTCTTAGACATATTAGTTAAAAGAATCCTGATCAGACCATAAGTCACACCGTGTATCGAAAGAAGACCCATACAGATAGGTACTTAAACGGTGAATCTCACCACCACCCTAAACAGTTAGCTACCGTGGGAAAATCTTTGTTTCAGAGAGCACACGGACTCTGTGATGACAGACACCTTGCCGCTGAGCTTCAACACGTCAAGCAAGTACTGCGAGACAACAAGCTCCAAGTTCCACGGCCCCGTCACAGAAACCGAGTGAAGCCAGCCACTGTTGATCGTTTGCCTGCTGTACTACCATATGTCAGAGGAGTCACTGACAAGATTGGTTACATCCTGAAGCGAGCTTCAATTAAAACATACTTCAAGCCGCCCAAGAAGATTAGCCAGTCCTTACCATCCGTCAAGTGTCACATACCTCTACAAGATGCAGGAGTATACAAACTAGATTGTGACTGCGGCCTCTCTTACATCGGTCAAACCAAACGAAGCATAGGGACCCGCGTTAAAGAACACATAGCTGACGTCAAACACCGCCGCTCAACGAAGTCTGCAGTCGCCGAACATGCTGAAGGTTCCAGCCATTATATTAGATTTGACCAACCACAGATCCTCGCTAAAGAATCCAAATTCCTACCTAGGATGTTTCGCGAGGCTATTGAGATTAAAAAACACCCTAATTTCAATAGAGAAGATGGCTGGAAGATATCACCTACTTGGGATCCAATAATAAATAAACTCAAGGCCAAACCCAAGAGCAGCGCTGCAAGACATCAAGACACAGTGAGCTCATACTGCGT